>NC_022027.1:34292339-34307099 GCF_000317375.1 Microtus ochrogaster | reverse complement strand
AGGAATTAGCCAAGAAGTTAAAATATAACTTGCATTGCTCAAACCTGTTATTGAACCACCATCAATATGTAGAAGGACAAAAGAGGGAAGGCTAATTTAATTGCTATCTTTTTACATGAGTATGTTTAAAGCCTCTTTTATGATGAAGTGTTTTCAGTAAGCCAGGAGGTGATGACTGTGTGTTCAATTATCTATGCTCATAGATTCTAGAATAGTCCAAAATATTTCCCAAAACATTTTAGTGAGAGGAATCATGTGGCTGCTCTCTGAATTTCCCTGTCAACACAATTGAAAGCATATTATTTTACATAGTTGATAATAATTTCTCTCATAATAGATAAGAAAGATTTTTGTAATAATGTTGATGTTATCATTTGCATAAAATTCACCAACTTAAACTCTATGCCAAATTTTTATAGTATATTTGCAATAAGGCATAAACACTTTGACTACCAGTTTGGAAGAGTTTCATGAGATGTAGTAACCTTATTTGGTTCTATTTTGGGAAAGCCAAAAACCTGGCAAAGTGAAACCAGCCATTCCACTGGCATGTTCCAGAAAGGACCAAAGTGTGGAAGGACATGGCGAGATTGTACAACATAAGTGTAAGGGGCAGAAGTAGTAGATGGCTGGTGCAGAACAATATTCTCTGGACATCCAGAACCATTGCACATATGAATCACAGTGGGTGTGGCTGGATTCAGAAGATATATACAAGTTTAACCAATCCATAATCCAAGAATGGATAAGGGGGCATGTGAACTCTCATGCCTACATGAGGAAGTATTGGTAGATAATGGCTCCTGGGGAGGAAGAGTCATAGTTCCAGACTTGAGAGGGGTAGGCATGTCCTAGCAGATGGATTTATACCTTCCACATAATGGCAATATGTGTAAGTGAACTCAAGGGGTTTCAAAAATGAGTTTCTGAAGTTAGGAGTGAAAAACAGGATAGAATAGTGGGGAAAATGGATGGGAGGGGAGAGCTGGAGTTTGATCAATAAATGTTACATACATGTCTCATACTCTCAAGAATGAAATAATGGTCTTATAAAATGAAACTGAGCACAGGTATCTATAGTCTTGGCTCAGAAAACAACTCTGAACCATAGAGAACTTCATGTGGCATGGAGAAAGTGAGTAGGAGGGTCCTAGAAGCTTCTTGTCATGCCGGATGGGAGATGACCTGCTTCTCAGAATCTCTACATCTGACTCGGTGAACTTCATAGTTAGCACATGATTGCATTCTTACCAGAATAAAACAACCCTGTTCATATATTCCCTCTATCACTATATCCTCTTGCATAGATCATCTGAAGATGTCTTGTGACATAGCTGGCCCGCTTGCCCATAGGCCCTGTATCTTAGATCTCCCTGTTCTAAAATCCTATTGCCTTGCTCTGCATACAGCCTAAACATGAGAAGCATGTGGGAAATCTATTCCGTGTGTTTTACTCAGTAGAACCCCTTAAAAATGACTTCTAAATAAGCTCACTCTCCTGTTACCATTATAGTATCCTCTATAGTCTTTTTCTGCATGTTTGCCTCTACAAAAGTGCTTGGCTTCATGCTTAATGGATTGCTTAAAAAAAAACCCTAAGAATAAGATAGGCAAGCAATTGTACCCATTCATGATCCCACCAAAACAGGTAAATAGAACATCTTAAGTCATTTTTCTCTACCACGACTCTTACAAAACAATTGGCTGACATGTTTATTCTTCTGTACATCTAACATGTTTAGCTTGTTCTCAGAATCACAGTGTCTCAAACAAACAATGAGAAGCTTCTTTGTCAAAAATCAGGTGTTTATAGGTGTGTGGATTATTATCTGAGTCTTCGATTCAATTCCATTGGCCAAGCTCTCTTTTTTATGCCAATACCAAGCTGTTTTCATTACTATAGCTCTGTTATAGAGCTTGATGTCAGGGATGGTGATGATTCTGGAAGTTCCTTTATTGTACAGGATTGTTTTAGCGATATTGAGCTTTTTGTTTTTCTATATGAAGTTGGTTATTGTTCTTTAAGATTTGTGAATTGAATCTGTCATTGAATCAATAGATTGCTTTTCGTAGTATTGCCATTTTTACTGTGTTGATCCTACCTATCCATGAACACAGGTGATCTTTCTATTTTTGGTATCTTCTTTAATTTCTTTCTCCAAAAACTTAAAGTTATTGTCAAATAGGGAGAGTGGAAGGGGAAGAGGAGGGGAGAAGTGGAGGGGTGAGGAGAACTTGAGGGAATGGGATAGTCGAGATGGAGGAAGGACAAATATGATAGCAAGGAAAGAGATATCTTGATTGAGAGAGGAATTATAGGTTTAGAAGAAACCTGGATCTAGAGTAATTCCCAGAAATCCACAAGAATGACCCCAGCTAAGACCCTAAGCAATAGAGGAGAGGAGGCCTGATCTTGACTTGCCCTGTAGTCAGATAAATGAATATCCTAAATATCATCATAGGAGCTTCATCCAGCAACTGATGGAAACAGAGGCAGATCGGAACACTGTACTGAGCTTTTAAGTCCAGTTGAAGAGTGGGAAGAATGAGAATATGAGCAAAGAGGTCTAGACCATAATGGACACACCCACAGGAACAGTTTACCTGAACTAATGGGAGCTCACCAACTCCAGCCAGATTGGGAAGGAACATGCACAGTACCAAACTAGTCCTTCTGAATGTTGTTGACAGTTACATGGCTGTGGCAGACTGAGATGCCACTGTCAGTGGCACCAGGATTTATTTCTACTGCATGTAATGACTTTTGGGATTCTATTCTCTTTGGATGTTTACCTGGATCAGCCAAGATATAGTAGAGAGGGGAATTCTTTGAAATTTCCACAAAGCAATGTGACTTACCCTCTCTGAGGATTGGATAGTAGTTGGGTGGGAGGGTGTATGGAAAGAATAGAAGGAGGGGAGAGAGTGGGAACTTGGATTGTTATTTTTTTTAATAGTTGTTTCCTTTTTTTTAAATTTTAACTTTATTTTATGTACATTGGTGTGAAGGTGTCAGATCCCCTGGAACTGGATCTTCAGATAGTTGTGAGCTGCCATGTGGGTGCTGGGAATTGAACCCGGGTCCTCTGGAAGAGTAGTCAGTGCTCTTAACCACTGAGCCATCTCTACAGCCCAGGATTGTTATTTTTTAAAAAAAATCTAATAAATAAAAAATGGAGAAAGACACCAAAAAGTTTTAAATGAATTCATCTATAAACCATTCACTCCTGGAAGCAGTGTATCTGCCATTTATGAGAGTATCAACTCTTACAAATGTACAGCAGCCCTTGGATACTGACACATGTTCTATCTTATACTCCTGATATGGGACAACAATCCTTGAAGCTTCATGTTTGACATCTACTACATTACATTCATGAATGAACCTTCTTGTATTCAACATGGTACCCCATGCTATATAATCTGTAGAAAATGATAATTCTCACATATCCAGAGCTGCTTATGCCATGCTAAGACTAGTAGTGTTTGAAAAGTTGAGGAGTAGCTTGTGATAGAAGTGCATTCAGCCTAGGACAGAGAAACATCCACCAATATTAATGTTTACTACAGCTGAAGATGCTGCACAGACACTAGTAAAACACTCCTCTGGAATGTTACCTAAAAACAATAAAAGGCATCATTGATAGGTCTTTATTATTTAAGAATAAGATCCACTCATTAGTTACTTTGTCATCATTAGGTTCAGGCCTAACAAAAAAGCAAGTTATAGGAGGAATGATTTCTGTTGGCTGATATTCTGAGAAATTGTTGTCCACCATGTCATTGAATCCATAAGAAATTTCATGTTGGTGAGAGCCTTAATGGCTATTCCTTTTGTATTGTGTAACTAAAAGGTGAATATTCTTTTGAAATGTCTGTACAAGTAAACCATTCCTCTTCTAAGTTGACTTTTTTGTTGGTTGTTTAGTTATGATAATGAGAAAAGTAGTCAATACAGGGAATTAATGATGATAATGGGCTCATTACCATGATAACCTAGCTTTAGGGTACATTAAGTGTTTTTCTAATGATTTTTTCAAAAAAATATGGAAAAATATGGGCATGTGAGAATGCAAGACTCTAGAATTCTGTATGCAAATTCTGTGTGCCGTTTAGATTAGTGCCTAGAAGATCAGAAATTGAAAAAAAAACAAAGTGTGAAAAGTGTAGGCTGGGTTCATGGAGTTTGGGGAGATAGTAAGGATTTCATGAAGGTCTGTTAGTGGCTTTTTATGTTCTATTCTTGTGAAGAATATGATGTGTTTTATTTATGTTCTGATAAATTGAGTAACACTAAATTAAAAAGTAATGAAATATGTTGTTTGGTGGAAGAAATTTAGAGACTGCTTCACATCTGACCTACATATAAATGCAAATATGGAATCTGAACTCTGAATATACTTATTCATTTCAATGGCACCAATGTCTGTGAACACAAAGAATGTGGCATTTCCAAGGAACAGAGACACTGCTACCATACTTATTTTGTGAGGGTAATTATTTATGCATTTTCTTCAGAGAACTTTTGTCACCTAGACAATTAGCGTTAAGTGTTTTTCAGATGTTACAATTTGTGGCAGTCAAAACAGTCTTCATTCTAATGGGTCTAGAGTAGTCAGAGATTGAAGTCCAGTGCACTTCAAGATTTGGCACTAAAAGAAGAATAGGAATAGAATTTTATTTAAAAGCTACAGTGATGTTTTAAGGCATATGAGACATAGACAATTATAAATTATCCATTGTTGGTGCTATGGTCACCTTACCAGTGTATCTCTCCAACCAGTAGAGCAGCATTGTAAGATTATATAGATTAGGAAATAGAAGTCCCAATTAAAAGGAGAAAGGAAGGTACCAAGTCTCTATAATGTGCAGTTTTAGTTAGTTACAGTGATCATTAAAGGATGGTCTGTATAAGGTACTTCTCTGAAGATTATATGGCAGACTAATGTCAAACACGTACCCACATAATATACCATACTGGAGGAAGTACGTGAGGATGGAAAAGAATTTTACATGGAGACGTATTTATAACTTAGGTTGCTACCAAAGGAAATACAATGTTTTGGAACACCAGAAACTTCTAGCTGCAACAGACATTAGAATTCAGAAGACCTGAGCTCCAAACTTCTGTTGTTTGCTTGAGAAGCTATACAGCCTGTATGGGATCTGTGGAGGCCACACAGAACACTTCTAACTTCACAAGGTTCTGGTTTCATCTATCATATTTCTTCTGGTGGTCAAACCACCAAGGTTTCACAAAAAGAAAGTGAGAGTGGCCATTTTGTTGAAATTGCAAAAGATTTCACATAGTGAGAGACTGAATGTGTAGGTTTCTTAGAACTTGCTGAGGATTGTTTTGCGAGCCTAATTTATGATTGACAGATTCTGGAGTATGTGCCATGTTCTGATGATAGAATATATATCCTACAACTATGGTGTGAAATCTGTTATCAATATTGGTTACGTCAGTTGGGTTATGATAATAGTTTAATCCCAATATTGCTTTTGTTGACTTTCTTTGCTGATATGATGAATTCAATTTCTAATTTCAATACTATTATTTATTTATAAGGAAATTTGCCATTTTAGTTTATTAAATGTTTGTTTTTCATTTCGAGCTATATATTGTATTATTGTTTTAGAAATTTTGTTTCTGCACATTGTGATTTGTCCACAGAGCAAGTCAACTGTATTGATTTTATAAGTAGGATAACATGATGGCTACATTCCTTTATTAAGTTGACTTGTATAATAAATGCAATATGATATAATCCTTGGGGCATATATACAAAATGGTCCTATTGACTGCAAGATGTAGTTTCTCAGCTACTTCTCAGCATGTCTGCCTGCACACCACCTGTCCCACCATGATGATGATGATGGACTGAACCACTGAACAATAAATGAGTATTTTTCTTTAAAAGAGTTGCCATACTCATGGTGTCTCTTCACAACCATAGAAATAGCAATAGGATAAGACTGGTTCTGAACCCATTTTTAGGAATCATTAGGTTATCACATTGAAGATTTGCCTTGGAAAATCCACGCAGCAGTGTAGTATTCCCATACAGTTCCTGTTCTATATCACCATCTTGGGACTCTGCCTTGAAGGGTTCCTGTGAAGTAGCTGGGGAACTGCATTAGCAGCTTTGTTTATTCAGTCTTCCTACAAGCCAATTGAATCTGCCACCTCCAGATTTCCATAGTAAGTAACACTTTGTATCCCAATTGGCTCAAACTGTAAAGAGCCTTCAGGAATAAACCAGTATGCCTTTTCATCCCACTGTTGCCCAGGTATCAATTTTAAGTTTCTGCTTACTTTTCTGCAGACTGATGAAACAATACTACATCATCAACCACAAAAACAAAAATTGTCAGGAAGTCTAGTGTGAGGATTTGCCCAGAGAGGTCCTAAGAAGCAGAAAAGTACTCCCATCCACCCTTGGCTTATCCTGGGAAGCTGTCACAACTGCTAGCCTGTTTGGTTTGGCCTCTGTTGAAACTCTTACACTCTTATGAAGCACTAAGGTAGCCTTATTCATTTGTACCCAAAAAGAGTTTTGTTGTAGGAGGCTGCTTGTTTGTTTTTCAGCCGGCCACCCAGACTCCCAAAATAATAACTCAGAAACTATATTATTTAAATCATTGCTTGGCCAACAACTTAAGCATATTGCTACCTAGCTCTTATATTTTTTATTAACCCATTTCTATTAATCTGTGTATTGCCATTGCCACATGGCTGTGGCTTACTGGCAAGGTCCTGGTGTATCTGTCCCCTGCAGAGGTTACATGGCTTCTCTCCGTCTCTGCCTTCTTCCTCTATATATCTCTCCCAGACTGGTTGTATTTTGTTAAGTCATTGTCCAAAAACAGCCTCATTATTCATTAACCAATAAAAGCACCATATATACAGAAGGACCATTTCTCCTTTTTTGTTTAAATAAAAAAAGAAGGTTTTAACTTTAACATAGTAAAATTACATATAACAGGTATTAAGCAAGAATTACAGTTACAATATTTATATTTACTTTATCTTTCATCATAACTAAGGAAAACTAAAATGATAACTATGTATTCTTCAACTCCATCAAACACTCCAGAAGGAAATGATATTACCTAAGTTAACAGGAAGTGCATTATAATCAATTTCTAAAACTCTAGAATTGACAGAGACCTCTCGCTGTCTGACAGTCACCCAGAGTTCTTCTGTATCATTGGAGCATCCATCTTCATCCTACAGGTCCATAGTATCCTGCAGACTTTTCCACAATGCAGGAAATTTCAAAGACAGTTCCACCTATATTGGGGGTTTGTTAGTCACTTATGTTTTCTGCAGAATGTCTGGCAGACTCTTTGATGAAGCAGGAGCCAGGAAGGATTGTCTCACCTTATTTAGGCAACTTCAGCAGTCATTTCTCTGTGGGTCCTGCATGTACAGCATAGCATCAAGCAGTCCAGGGAAGAGCAGTTTCTTGCCCAAGTGGCAAAACCAACTCCATAAGGAGCATCATAAATGCCCATCCTCCTCTTGAAGTAGATTGGCGCTGCCAGAAGCAGATGAGTCTCACTGTCATGAAAGAGCCTCAGGTTGAACAGTTCATTCTCAGAAACACTCCCTAATAACATGAAAAACAAAATGTTTGTATTTTCAAAAATTCATTTATCCCCTAGAGAGCAGTTGGACTACTCATTGATAAGAATGAATTCACCTTCAAATAAATGTTACAGACCTTGGATTCTGACCAGAAGCACTCTGGTTCCAAAGTTGTGACTTCGCTCCTGTGCAATAAACCATCATCCTATCTTGCTAGCTGACAGTCTACAAGGAATAGCAAATTGTTTCAGTACAAAGCTCCAAACAGTAGTTATTCAGACAAATAATGAATGTTTAAAAATCA
The DNA here is from genome assembly GCF_000317375.1 of Microtus ochrogaster. Classification (NCBI taxonomy): domain Eukaryota; kingdom Metazoa; phylum Chordata; class Mammalia; order Rodentia; family Cricetidae; genus Microtus; species Microtus ochrogaster. Next base: position 34,299,201 of record NC_022027.1, on the reverse strand, counting down.
AGCAAAAAGGGTATAATTTGCATTAGAATGTTCTTTTATTTTCAATATTCACAAATTTGTGAGAGGAAATGCTATAAATTTTTTGCTTTGGCAAGTCTGCTTTTGACACACTGCTCCCTGCTTTAGGTTATGCAGACATATGGAAGCTCTTTCAGAATAAAATGAATTTATGATAATAGACATGTGCTATTTATCAGAAGAAAACAGACTTCCAGGGATGGGCCTCTGTCAGGCTCATCTTCCTGCGTTTTCCTCTTGATCATTTGTGCCCCCTTTCGCTTGTCATCCTGTTTAAATGAGGGATAATTGTGATGCTTTTGTGTGGCAATTTTCTCAGAGATAAAACATTTACTCTTTTAGTGACGTTCCTTGAGATCCATAATGTCTTAAGAGAGGAAAACTATTCCATCCTACAGGAAAACTCTCTAAGAACTGGGATGCTCTGAGTGATACTGAAACAACTTATCCTGTAATACAGCTTCTAGAAATTAAACAACTCAAAAAATTTGAGTAGCACCCTGAGACCAACTAGTTTCACTTGACCCTCTATAATGTATATAAGCAGTAAGAACTGCTACAATATACTCTCTTACAAGAAGAATAACCTAGAAGTGAAAGAGACCATCCAAGCTGTCTGGAAGAGTTTTAGGACAACGGAGCTGCTTTATAGAGACATATTCCAACTTGTCAAGCTGCCTTCAAGTTGTGCAGTGAGCTCTAGTTTCAAGATTCCATGAGCCTGATAATATGGACTTGAACTTTTAATTGAAACAGAACAACCACAGAATTGTTAGTATAGAAAAATTTGTTGATCACAGTATTAAAACACCTACATAAAGATACATATTAATATATGGATACACAAATATACCTAATATTGGCCTATTAGAAAGAGCCACAAACGATCGACGGTTTAAAGGATTATATCTGATATCAGTCTTGTGATAATAAAGAGTTAGAGGATGAGAACAGAATACATAAAAAGATATAAAATTTTAGAAGGTAACTGTTATTTAAGAGTGGCAAATAAACTACTCAAATATTTAAAAAAAAGAGTTATTTTAAATTTTATTAGTATTCAGAGACATGTTCTCAAGCTTATCAGAGACATTCCCTACAGTAACTGAGAAAATATTATTCTCATGTTTGGACTAGCAAACTCTATTCAAACTGATAATGGGTCTCCTCTTCCTCTGCTTCCTTCTTCTTCTTTCCTGCACCTCTTCCTTCTTTTGAAACAATGTCCCATGTAAACCATCCAAGCTAACCTTATAACTCTTGTAGACTTTAGGGGAAGACATCTCTCTTCACTTCATGAAATCGAATCATCCTACTCAGGACCCTAGTGTACTCTGATATCTGACAGCCAGTGTTAATAAAGTTGTTTTTTTTTTTTGCCTAAAGGATGATAAAATGTTGAACCTTGTCTTAAACCCATTCCAGTTCCTCTGTCTATGTAGGCATTCTGACTTTAAAATTCTTAATTTCCTGCTTATACCAAGAATGTGATGGGCTAATTTGAATAGGCAATGCTTTCAGCTTCATCTTTTGCTTTTAAAGTCACAAAATGGTGAAGGCAAACTTGGAAATAACTTGGAATATGAATGTGTAGTAGAATCCATAACTCTTATAAAAAGTGAAAAGTGGAACTATGTCTTAAAAAGGAATCTTTTTTTTTTGAAACAAAGTTTCTCCATGTATCTTTGGAGCCTGGCCTTGAACTCACCTTTTAGATCAGGCTGGCCTCTAATGCACAGAGATCCCATACCTCTGCCTTCTGGGTGATGGGATTAAGACGTGCACCACCACTGCCCTGCATTGTAAAGGAATCTTTAATATTCTTAGAGACATAGTTGCAGTCAGATAAAGTTTAAGATTTTCCTTTGCTCTAAATTAAAGTGTCATCCTTAAATGGACATATGTAGCCCCTTCAAGAACAAAACCAAGAAGACTCAAAACAAGGCAGTGATCCACACTGTTCTCATTGCCCAGATACAAAGACAACTTGTATTGCAGATGAAAATAAAATAGTCAAATCTATCACCTGAAGGAGTTTCCACACAAGCCTTATTATTTTTGTGCCTTCCAGGCCACACAATAACCATTCCCAATGCCCTACCCAAAGAGCAAGGCATGCCCCATAGCCTCTGTTAAGTGTGCCACTCTACTCTGGGTCTTCCGCATTGCATACGTCACATACTAACAGTTGTTAGTACAGAAACTCTGTCTTATAAACATTGAAGAGTAGATATATCCCTTTGCCTGTTGGGGCTGAATCATCTTACTGAAGAGACTCAATGATAATCGATTGTCTACCAGTATTAAAACTCTGGCTTAAGGATAATTCAACTTTCAACCTTCTCTTAAACTCCTCTTTTCCTATCCCTCCCTAATAATCTTCAATACATATTTTGAGTCCTCTTGGAATTGTGTGTAAGAGAACCCATCTAGCCTGTGTGGCAGCTTGTATCAACCCTTTAAGTTAGAAATTGAAGCTAGGTTTAAGTAGTACATACAGAAATTGAGTCAGATAATAAGCACTTGACATTAGTATTATTTCTTTGGTGTGTATATATAAAACATATACCCTAATTTCTTCTAGCATACAAAGCCCCAAAGTTTGAGAAATAACTTGTTGAAAAGTACAAGTGCACATATGATGTATTTTCTATCTTTCACATATTGCTGATGCTTGTAGGCAATTTTGTGTGGTATTTATACATTGGGTGAAGTTATATTGCTATGACTTATTTAATAAAGTGCTGAATAGACAATAGCTAGGCAGGAGGTATAGGTGGGACTTCCAGGTCGAAAGAGGAAGTAGGAGGAGATAAACAAGGTGCAGGAGAGACATCAGGAGAGATGGAGAGGAAACAAAAGGTGCAACTTGAAAGAGAGATAACGCCATGTGACAGAACATAGATTAATATAAAAGGATTGATTTAAGTTATGAGCTAGTTGAGACAAGCCTAAGCTTTCATAATTATAAGACTGATCTCTGCTATTATTTGAGTCTATCAGCCTCCAAAAAATCTTACTACAAACGAATGAAGCCCAAATTTTTAACTTAGCATATATCATGGTCCAAAGAGAAGAAAAATTTTACCCTTTTTTTTATACTCTGCTCCTTATAGCAAACAATGACTGCTTACTGCCCTTGATACACGGGAAAATGTTACTCTCATCCTTAATCAGAGAAGCCCCTATTTAAAATGAACAACTATAAATGAAGCATGTCTGCTCAATATGCTGAGAATGATTGGCATTTGAATGGTCATCTCAAGATAGGGGATTTATATAACTCTATCTATGGCTAAAGTAACATTATAGAAGAGGAAACTCAGTTGTGACCCTATACATAAGAAGGAAAGGAATAAATTGCTTTTGGCCTTAACTGAACCTATGTAGTCATTACCTTGCACCAGCTACAACTTCCTGCCATAGTCCTGTGCAAGATTTATCCTGTGAATACCAAAATAAAAAAATAAATAAAATCTTTTAATAAGCAACAAAGCCAAAGTAACAGTTTTCCTATCCTAATTATCTTCTTAATTTACAAAGTGTTTGGAAGCTTGACTACTAAGGTGTTTTAGATCCTATCAAATAGACAGTCAATATTTTCTATTGTATGTGCATCTTTTTCCCACTAACTTGGAACTCTACCAAGTCATTTCCAAGAAAAGAGTTTACTCTTTGATGTCATAGTGTCATAAGCTGAAATGCATTCATTGAGACTTTGTAAATCTGCCACAGTTAACAGTCCCAGCAATGTTTAAAAGACCAAAGTCTAAAACATCTTCTGATACTCCAAGTGAATATTTTACCATAATCTTGTATAAAATCAAAGCCAGGTTACAAAATCCCCCCAAATAATGACATGATAAACACTTCCAATTCAAAGGGTAAATCTGGGAGCACAGGATGCAATGATCAGGCCCAAGCAAGGTTTTCACTTAGCAAGGGAAACTTCTACAGTACTGTAGTAATACGAGCGGCGGGCTGCTTCCCGCCACTCTGGCCGCCTCCGGCTAGCTTTACCCGAAATAATTACACGGACACTGTATTCTTTTAATCACTGCTTGTCCCATTTCTATCTAGCCTCTTCTGGGCTAACTCTCGCACCTGGACTAGCCCATTTCTTATCATCTGTATGTAGCACCCCAAGGTGCGCTTACCGGGAAGATTCTAGCCTACGTCCATCCTGGGTCGGAGCTTCATCGCGTGTGCCTCAGAGAGCAGAGCTCTCGCCTCTGCCCGCTAGAGTGGAGCATCGTGTCTCTCTGAGGTGTCTGCCTGGGAGCCCGGAGCTGTCGAGTCTGACCTCACTTCCTCTTCTGCCCAGCATTTTGCTCCGTTCACTCCTCCCATCTACGTTCTAACCTATCAGGGCAAGCAGTATCTTTATTTAATTAACCAATGGCCTTCCTCCATCACAGTACAACTTCTATAGTACTGTGTCTTGTAGTTTGGCTTGTGATATAGTCATACTGGCTTCACAGAGACTAGGTAATCTCTCTACTCCTATTTGGCCATCAGCAACATATAAACTTACTGCAATAGCACTACTGCATTCTAATTTTACATTTTGAAATTAAAATGTTTTCCCCTTTCTTTTCCTTCCTTCAAATTCTCTGTACCCTTGCCATTCTCTCTCTCTCTCTCTCTCTCTCTCTCTCTCTCTCTCACACACACACACACACACACACACACACACACACAAACCCAAGCAATGCATGTACACACAACATACCATACATACAGAGAAAGAGAGATATTATATATATTTACCTAAATATATAAATACAACCCACTAATTCCATATAATGTTATTTTTTATGTAGATTGTTTCAGGCCATACCACTTGGAATTTGATAAGCAATATGGGAACTGTTCCTTAGGGAACTATTCCTCCTACTCTGAGTATTTCTTAGATGTCTTCAGTTATTTGTTTAGGGTTGGGACCATATGCAATTTCTCCCTTTAGTGTTGTATATATAGTGGTCTACTTCTTGTTCAGGTCATGTATAGGTACCCATGTTGATGAGACTTCATACATGTAGCTTCCTTGACATCTGGAAGAGGAAATCTCACAGAGGACTTCCTGTTTCTGTGACTCTTACAATTTTTCTACCCCCTTTCCATTGATGTTCCCTGAGCCTTAGGAGTAGGTGCCATGTTGTAGATATGTCATTTGGAGCTGGGCACCAGACAATCATGTGTGCTCTGTGTTTTGATTGGTTATGGTTTTCTGTATGGTCTCCATTTACTGCAAATAGTGATTTAGTTTTTTTTTATGATGAGTGAACACTGCTCTTATCTGTGTTTGCTGGTTTAGTAAACTTTATTGTTAAGTTCTCGGATATCTATGATGTTATCAGCTCCAGGTGGTTAGCTATATTTCCAGTACCTGGCATAATTTCTCTCTCACTGAGTGGCTCTTAAATTGAATTAGCAAGTTTTTCATAGCCATCAGTATAGGGGTTGACATTGTACTCTTAATTCATATCCCAAGTAATGAGAATATGACCATCTGATATGGAAGACTATGAGAAGTCCTACATATTAGATACTTCTTTATTTTAGAGTTAGTTCTAACCTATCAATCTTCTGTGAACATTCCTCTAATTTTGGTGAACTAATTTTGTATACAAATTGCATAAAATAAATAATCTCCAGTGTCTATAATTTTTATGGTACATCTGTCAAAATGGGTCAAGTGCTAGACTCAAAAGATGCCCCAATAGATGCATCTTTACCACAATAGAGGTAAAGGACTAGAATAGAAATTTTAGGTCCAATTTTACTTGTTGTAAATAATGAAAGATATACAGCAAGCCATATAAAAAGGACATTATATATACTCAAGAAAAAAGAGAAACTCTTTTAAAATTAAATTTCTTATTTTGATAATGAATAAATGGTAGTTGACATGTGTAAGATTAACTCTGATTTTAAATGTGGAAAGCACCCTTGACCATTTGTTTAGAGTAGTAATAGAAATGACACAATATAAACTCACAGAATACACAAAACTACATGTACATATTCTTACATCAATAAAAAGAATCTAGTTCTTGCTGTGGGAAGTTCTTCTGTGTATGTGTTATTTTTATTGGTTAATGAATAAAGAAGCTTCTTGGGTCTGTGACATGGCAGAATAGAGCAAGGCACACATTCCAAGCAGAGATAGAAGAGAAAATAAGGCAGAGTCAGAGAAGTCATGTAGCCACCAAAAGGAGACAAACACCAAAACATTTATTAGTAAACCATGAGCCTCATGGGGAAATATAAAATAATACAAATTGGTTAGTTTAATATGTAAGAGCTAGTTAGAAATACACTTAAGTTATTGGTCACAGTATTGCAATTAATAGAGTTTCTGTGTGATTATTTTGGATATGCACAGCCAGGAAATGAATGAGCAGTCTACATCTACAAGTTCTGGTATAGGTCAGGAAGTTGGAAACTAAATCCTAAAACATCAGACAAATAAGCAGGTGAGCACATTTAATAATTCTAGAATGGGACCACAAATCAGCCTTTGGCATGCAGCTAGCTTAAATTTACCTTTAAGGTGATACAGAATGTCAAGATCTTATTAGAAGTCATTAACTGGAAAGAGGGTCTTCATGAATATTGAATAGTCAATACTTAACATACAAGAGCTAATAGAAAAGAAGCCACTGAAATCTACTTTGTGATTTGTGGATGTCTTCAATGACAGAGAGAGAGACAGAGAGAGACAGAGAGAGACAGAGACAGAGAGAGAGACAGAGAGAGAGAGAGACAGAGAGAGAGAGACAGAGAGAGACAGAGAGAGACAGAGAGAGACAGAGAGAGAGAGAGAGAGAGAGAGAGAGAG
>NC_022027.1:34276395-34292239 GCF_000317375.1 Microtus ochrogaster | reverse complement strand
GAGGAGGAGGAGGAGGAGGAGGAGGAGGAGGAGGAAGGGAGCAAGAAGTACATCTGAAAATAATCCTCAGTAGTGTTAAATTTTCAGCTCAGTTGAGTAAATTACCAGATAGGGAATTTGTATATACATAAGAGCATAAAATAGAATCAATGGATTTAAAATATCCTCAGGTCAATTTCTCATACTCCTGTAGTAATACATGAATTCCACTTGACTTCTCAGAACTGTGAGCTCTAATCAGAAACACAAAACACAGAATTGTGATGCAGGTATTAAATCTTAGTACATCACTAGGACAGTAATCTAAAGTATCTAGTAACATAACTCAACAAAATTTTCTCAGTCAGCTCTAGACACACCATCTCAAAACATGTTAACTTTCCAAATCTATGTTAAAATGCAATGTCCAATATTAAGTCAAAACACTTTTTTATCATTTATAATGTGCAAACTTCATTGTCAGAGATTGAGGTTCTGTGATACACGTTATTATAGTTTCCTAAAGTACTGTCTGAGCTTTCCTACTGTAATAGATCTTATGGCTTGCTTTGATTTTACTTTTTGCTTTTCCTCTTTCTCTTACATCTTCCAACTTCAGACAAAGATATCTTTTCCTATACAGCGATTTTTGGTGCCTTAAAGACACTTGGCTGCATAGGTAGCTGGACTCAGAGTATATTCTGTCCACATTTCTCCTTGTATAGTTCTTTAAGAAGTATATGGACCTGACTGTTCTAATATGAGAACAGTACAAATATGGTCATGTTGTGTGGATTACATGTCGTGATCCTCCTGAGAAGCAGCTCCTCAAGCCTTTGTGTTGAAGACTTTGAAACTAGACTCTGTGTGTGACCCTAGCTTTGGTTACCATCTAACTTCCAGCACTGTGGCTAAGCTCACATGTTCCCTCTTGTGCTCTCAGGGACTTTCTGGACCCCTGCTGTACTGGCCTGACACAGCTGAAGGACTTCACCATGGAATGGGTCCAGAGGATAGATCGTTTCTATCTCTATTCCCCAATGGAACCCTGCGGCAGCATTTTCTGATTGGCAACTGTTCCATGCTTGGTGAGGTATCTGTTAAGTTTTTTTTTTTATTTGAACTTTTTTTTTTTATTGAGAAAAGGAAAAAAAAAAGCAAGTTTCCGCCTCCTCCCAGCCTCCCATTTCCCTCTGTTAAATTTTTATTATCATGATAGTACAAGAAATGTTTGTTGTGGATAAACCGAGCATATTCAAAAGACAAATCTTGTGTGGACATCCTAATTGCCGAGCTCCTCGCAGCCCACTGTCCATGCTCTCTGCATCCTCATTCCTCACTCTTTCTTACTTGGTTGCCTAATTGTACAGCTGATGAGCAAAGTGCAATTTTTGAGAGCAACATTCAACCTTAACCGTAAACTTTGATCTTTCGAAAAATGCTAACTGGGGAAGGATTTTTGCCAGAATTAATAAAACATAGAACTTTCTTTGTCTCATTCATCATTTTCATAATCATGGCAGGGGAACCCAAGAGACAGCAGACCTGAGCTAGTGGCAGCTAATGTCTCTGTACCAACACCTAGGGAGCCTGCATTGGACCAATATAGGTCCTCTGTATGTGGGTGAAATATGTGTAGTTTGATTTGTGTTTGGGATGCCTAGTAGTGGGACAAGGACCTGTCCCTGATGTATGAGGTAACACCTTGGATCCTATTCCGTACGTTGGGATGCCTTGCTCTGCTTTGATAGAGGGGGAGGGTCTTGGTCCTGTCACAACTTGATAGGCCATGCTATGATGACTCCCATAGGGGACCTGCCCCATTTAATGGAGGAGGCATAGATGGAGGTTGGTCAGAAAGTGAATGCAGAGGATGGGAGGACAGTAGAGATGGGAAACTGCTGTTTGTAGGGAAAATAAAGGAAAAAAATAAGAAAAGCAAACAAAAATTAAAATTTACAGGCAAAACAAAACAAAAAGAAAAACATCTTTTACCATCATTTACAACACAATCTCCTTCTTTTCTTCAACTTCTTTTAACATTGTCTGTCTTTCCTGATCTGAGGCAATCATCAGTATCTATTATGATAAGATGCATGAATTTTGTCAGTAATTGTTTTAAATTAATTATTGAACTAACTTCCTTATATATATTTAATTACAAAACACCAAGCTGCAAACACAACTTGTATGAATATAAGAAGGGATATCAGGATGAGATCATTACTTCTGTAAATTTTTTCACACTAATAAAAGAATAAAAGAATAAAGGTTGCTTCTTTGTTTGAATTTTTCCATAATTTTTTTTATTGATTGTTTGTGAATTTTACATTATATACCCCAATCCACTCATTTTCCAGTCCTTCCATATCTGCCATCCAGCCTTGTAACTTTCCTCCCCAAAAGACAATAGGAAATAAAAATTACAAAATAGTCTCCTGGTAGAAGCTGTAGTGTCTCATGGTGTGTCACACGGTGTACTCTTTAAACAAACAGCTTTACTTGTGAATGTTTGCTGCAATGAGTCATTGGACTGGTTCAAGGCCTCTGGGATCTGTTACATTACTGATGCTGGATCCTTCCTGAGACTCCTCTGGGCTCTCCTGTGGCTGCCCTGTGTCATGGAGAGCCTGCAACTTTGGTTCTGCAGGATGGTTCTACCCCATGAATTACAGCAGCTCATAGATGTGGTATGTGTTGGGTGGGCCAGCTCGAAATCTTGGATCCAGGCCTGAGTGTTAGCTGAGTTGGTCACCAACGCTAGCTCTCCCATGATGCCCAGGCAAGGGGTGAGATCGACTTTTCTGTATCCACACAATCAGGGATAGCTGATCCTCGCCCATGCCACCAGGGCCAACTATCTGACAATGACAAGATACACAATGAGGGAGTAAAAATAAGCTTTCCAACACTAATGAGGCCATCCTCATCCACACCTTCATTCAGGGCCAGTTCTTCCTAACTGCTCAGGCAAGTTGTAGGGCTGGCTCACCCTAGTCCTGTGGCCAAAAATTGGTGGGTTTAGCTCTCCCATTCCCACACCATTGGGGCCAGCTCTCCCACACTGCCCAGGCAAGGGACAGGGCCATCTTATCTACACTTGTATCAGTGCTTATGCTCCGGTGTGCTGGCTGTTGAGAGGCTGGACCAGCTCAGCACCATACGCAGACAACATCCTGGCCCAGACCAAGGAAGTCCACATTGCATGAACGTTGTCACAGACCCCTGCTACAGAAGTGCCATGGCCCTCTGCAGCAGCACAGGTCCAGATAACACCATGGCCTCAGATAGCAGTTCAGGCCTCTCTTATCAGGGCATTCCTTGCTGTCTTCACATCTCCAGTCCCACCTCTCTTCACAGAGAACAAACTGCTCCCACTTCCCTTTCTGTCTCACCTCTCCACCACATATTTGCTCATCATAATGCTGCATGCCCTGAATAATGCCGAGGCCTCTTCTTGGTTTTTAAATTTTCATTTTTGTTTGAAGAAGAAGAGGGTTTATTTCATCTCATAGCTCCCTGTCCATTGCTGAGGAAAAGTAGGCCAGGGGTTCAAGGGCAGGTCTCAGGAGGCAGAACTGAAGCAGATACCATGGAGGAACTCTGCTTACTAGCTTGTTCCTTATCATTTGCTCAGCTTTTTTTTCTTTTCATTATGTCTTTTATTTTGTGAGATTATAATTGCATTATTTCTCCCTTCCCCTCTAATGAAGATATGCCTTGCTAGAGTGATGAGTGAATGTTCAGAAGGCCGTTCATAATCTAGAACAATGCTGAAATGGAGTTCATGTGCATTCTCAATGAGCTCTACTCTCTCTTTGTTTTCTTTCCCGTCTTTACAAACTTTTGATAAATGAATAAGAAGGATTTTATGGAAAGGTAAGCTATGGTTGCCACACAGGCCAGTAGGAATCCAATCACATCCAGAGAGTGGTACTGGTACCAGGTGAGGTTGTGTGCAAGTGGCCTCAGGTGCTTGGCCCCTTTGTGGCGCATGACAAACTCAATCCAGAAGATGGCTCTGTCCAGGGGTTTCATGGGCTGGTCATGGTGAATGGTTGATAACCACATTGCGTTCTTCTTATAGCTGATAGAAGGAGAACAGACATTAACTTACATAAGAAAAGAAAATGTACATGTGTAAATTTTTGTATAAATATTAAAGATAATCCCACAATACAGAAAAAATATATTTGTTTCATGTTCATGACAAGGAAGATCTTCAGAGGCATGTCTGATTTTTTTGAGTATGCAAGATTAAGCATGTAAAAATAATAATAAAATCAAATATCCCTACAGTGTAGAGATAGCTAAGTCTTAAATGCAAAATAAACCGAATGACATATTATTTGAGTATATAAAGCTTCATTTACCCATAACTAATTATTAGTAAATTTTGTGTACAAAATGTGTACTAGTGTCAGGATGTAGAAGACAAATCATTCTCAAGTCCTCATGGTGGTGCATAGCTATGTAAGGTTGATAAAGATTGAAAAGAGATTTTTATGGTACATCTATCAGTGATTAGTGGTTTTAATTGCAAATGTGTCCTGGTTCTTATTAATTAGCTCTAATAGCTTCTTCCCATTGCTTTTATATTTTTCTAATTAAGGTATCAAATATTTGATAAAATTAATAGAAAAATATAAACATAATTTTCTTCTCTGTTATTGTACTGAATTTTTTATTACTTTTATTATTCTTATTATAAAGTATAATCACAATAAATTTTTGCTATTACTTTTAAATATGTATGTGAGAGAGTATGTGTGCAAAGTGTGTAAACGTGTGTGTGTGTGTGTATGTTTGTTATGAGATCTGTTGGAGATAGAGTAAAAGATGTTTGTAACCAACTGATGCAAGTGTTGAGAACAGAACTCTGGTCATCTTCTAGGGTAGACCTTCCCTCATACACAGAGCCATCTTTCAAGCCTAATTTTTACTCCTATTGTTGTAATTTTAGAAGCATGAGTTGTAAAAATTTCACACTGGATATTCAATACAAGGTGTACTCGATTCTAATGCTGAAATAATTATTGATGAGCATATAAAGAAGAAGGGGTATAAAGACAAGTCATCAACTCTGATGTCAGTTTGATGCAGCAGAACTAGCAATTGTAATAATGGTAACTTACTGTCTTTTTATTTACAAAGCAAAATGAGAGTATTATGTATTTATTCTCATTTCTTGATCATTATTTCTTGGTATGCATGTTACATTTATTTAAAATTTAATTTGTAACTTATCTGACCTAACAAGTGGCCCTCCCCTCCAAAAACTGATGTCAATGTGATTGACTAAAATCTATATAAAACCTGAGAAAGCTTGAAAAGGAATTCTAGACACAAAAATACAGAGATTAACACAGCTTCTTGGTGTTTGCTGGCAGCATGCTGCAGCTCCCTTAAGAAAGGATTTTCTGATTCAGTTGCGACCATTTTGAAATGCCAGCTTTCTGGCCTTGCTGCCAGTGTGACCTCTGGCTCTTTTGGGAGACGGATATTTGGAGGGGTTTGTGAACAGACTGTTGCAACTTGCTTAATGGTGGCATGGACTGGCTGTGTACCTGACATTGGGCTGTGGGCTTGGCTCTCAGAGGCAACAAACAGCTCTGCCATGCTGAACTGTGCCGAGCAAGCAGGAAAATCCAGATATATCATAGTAATTGCACAACTTGAGTTTTAGAATGGACAGGCAAGCAGGAAGTACCACATATACAATAGTAATGGTGCAGTTTAAGTTTTAAGAAGCACTTAGCATTTTAAGAAGCACTCCAGGACAGTAAAGAATTATAGGTACACAATTGGACAGATTCAGAAATAAAAGACCTCTAAATGGGTCATAGAGTCGGATAAATGTATGTAGCCTTGGGAGAGAGAAAGACAAAAGCAGTAAGAGTTGTAAAATAAGAAAATATATGAAAAAACAAAGTCTTTAAAGAGACAGAGTGTAGACAGTCATAGAATAAATGGAGTAGAGAAAAATGAGCCACATAAAGATAATGGAAAATTCACAGAGAGTCTGAATTGTGTATATTATTGTGTTTTCTTTGAGTGTTTTGACTGCAAAGGAGCTACTTACAAAGAGACATTTTATTGTATGGGCTGCTAAACTAAATCAGCATGTATATTATAAAGGTATCATGACTTCCATATTTAGGTTTAAGGATGTGTTGCTTTGGAAAAGAGGTTCTTCTCTTGTTTCCACAGAGGTTGACAACCTGTGGATTGCTTCCAGACCAGGGTGGTTGATGGACCAAGACCCCTGAAAGGTTGCCTTGAACACCCCTCAAAAAATTACATTGTCCAGTAAAAAACAGGAAGTGTTTGGAGAAAAACTATGCCCATATTCTTAAATATTATGTATAAATGTCTCTTTATATTTAAAGGGATATACTATAGAGATTTGCATTTGTATGGATCTTGGTTTATTGATGCAAATCTAAGGTCAATCTTATTAGATGTATATTAATACTCTTGATTAAGGTATTGTGATTGTGTTGTTCATTTAAAAATATAATGTATAATTAAAAATATAGGTTAATAGATAGTCATCTGTAATAAGCAAGCTTGTAGTCATTTTAGGTTTTCTAGATATATAGAGAGACATTTCATTTAGGGATTTTTCAAATCATTCAGAGACCTTCAGAATATGGCATTCAAATGTTTTAAGATATTAGAACTTTTCATGACAATGAGACATATCTGTATCTGGCAGTACAAGCTACTTCAAGAAGAAGATGGGCATCAAAGAGTCTTCTAATGTAGTTCATTAGTCATTTGGGCAAGAAACTGCTCTTGTGTGGCCACATAAATGGAAGTGCAGGACTTGCTGAGAAATGACTGCTGAACTTGCCTAAAGGTGAGATGGTTCTTTGGGGTTCCTGCTACATGAAAGAATCTGCCAGATGTTCTGCAGGACACAGAAGAACGTGACTGGTAAACTTCCAGTATATAGGCCGAAGTATTTTTAAGACTTCCTGTTTTATTAAAAAGTCTGCTGGATACTATGGGCCTGTAGCCTTTAGATGCCCCAACAATACAAAAGAACTTTAGGTGACAATCCAGGCAGCAAGATGTCTCTTTCAATCTACAGTTTTTGAAGTTGCTTACAAGCACCTCCTTTTACTTAGGCAATGTCATATCCTTCTGGAGTGTTCGATAGAGTTAAAGAATTTATACTTATAGTTTTACTTAGTTATGATAAAGGTTAAGTAGATATAAATATTATAACTATAATTCTTGCTTGATAACTGTTTTATTAAATGCAATTTTACTGTGTTAAAGACTTCCTTTTTGTTTAGAAAGAAAAGGGAAAATGGTACAGGAGGTCCTTCTGTCTGTGTGTTTCATTTATTGGTTAATGAATAAAGAACTGGCTTGGCCTACAGCATGGGAGGAGGAAGGCAGCATCAGAAAGATGCCATGGAGCTGCTGCTAAAGACAGATGTGCTGAAACTTTGCCTGTAAGCCACTGCCATGTAGTGATATACAAATTAATAGAAATATGTTAAATTAATATTTAAGAGTTAGCCATTAAAAAGCTAGAGTTAATGGGCCAAACAGTGATTTAATTAATATAGTTTCTGTGTGATTATTTCAGGTCTGGGTGGCAAGGAACAAGCAAGTGACTCTCCCCTCCAACATTTATTTTCACTTCACTTATTGGCTAATGAAGTTTTGTACTATCCTTAAAATTCTGACCAATTACTTTACTAAAGGAATTGAAAATAAAAATTGTCCGGAGCTGGTGGCATATGCTTGTTAGACAAGCTGTTTGGAGGATTAAGTTGAAGAATTAAACAATTAGAACCAGTTTGATTTACATAGGAAAGAAATATAAAGCAAAACATGGAAATAAGATGTAATAACAATGAGGAACAGAAGGAGGGAGAACATGAGCAAAGAAGTCAAGACCACGAGGGGTGCACCCACCCACTGAGACAGTGGAGCTGATCTATTGGGAGCTCACCAAGGCCAGCTGGACTGTGACTGAAAAAGCATGGGATAAAACCGGACTCTCTGAACATGGTGAACAATGAGGGCTGATGAGAAGCTAAGGACAATGGCACGGGGTTTTGATCCTACTTAATGTGCTGGCTTTGTGGGAGCCTAGCCAGTTTGGATGTTCTCCTTCCTAGATATGGACGGAGAGGGGAGGACCTAGGACTTACCACAGGGCAGGGAACCCTGACTGCTCTTTGGACTGGAGAGGGAGGGTAAGAGGAGTGGGGGAAGGGGGAGAAGGGTGGGAGGTTGGGGAGAAGGATGGGAGGAGGGGGAGGAGGCTGAAACTTGTTTTTTTTCCTTTTCTCAATCAAAAAAAGATAAAAAAGAGTAATAACAAGAGTGAAAAACTTATGACACTAAATCATGCCATAATTTGTCTCTGTACCTTCCATTATTTTTGTCTTCAGGATAATTCTTGCTCCTTTGACCTTCAGTAGGAATCACAATTAATGATAAAGAAATATCAACATGTATACATTCCAAAAGGTTATACTCACAGAGGATTATCTATGACGGCCTCCAGTGCATTGAGCAAATCTGCCCTTGTCATTGTTCTGAAATCTAATGAAACAGCTGCTCCTTTGGCTACTATGTAGGCAATGTTATCATACTGCTCTGCAAACAAAGGAATGCCAATCATAGGGATTCCAAAATGGATCGCCTCATAGATTCCATTGGCTCCACCATGAGTTACAAAGGCTTTGGTTTTTGGATGACCTAGAATAACATGAATTCAGGTTGACATTAATTAGCAGTCTTAGACATGAAATGAGAAATGTGCACTATCAGGAACTGAAAGATTTCCTACATGAAGATTAATTTTACTTAATTCACTTTATTAATTTAGTTTACCACACAACTTTTGTTTCCCCTCACTTCTCATCTCAAGAAAACCTATGTGAAGAGTCTAATATGCATAACCTTGGTGAAATTTTTTCTTCTCTCAGAGTGAGAAGAAACTAAATTTCCAGAGAGATATTTTGCAGAATTGCTTGGACTTGAGAGTTGAACTATGAAATTCTGATTCCCAGTTGAATACATTGGGTACATGGTAGTTAAGAGAAAATGAGTATTAAAAAAGACCAACTGCATACCAGAACTTGTTATCTTAAATAAATAATACATTCACTAAGTGTCATATAAAGGATTTTGAAGTCAACTAGGATAGGTTTGTTCCTAGAGTCTTACCTAGAAGGTCATTCTGGGGGAGCCAGTTGTAAACTCTGGTATTGGATCCTAAGGTGTCTGGTGTTTTGCCCTCAAATCTCCAAAGAACCTGTTAAAGATTAGATGATCTTTATTGCTGGAGTTAAACTTAGTATTACATAGATTAAATAAGTTATATTAGAAATATAAATATACAATATGCATATATGTATGTAAGCACATTCATAAAGATGATGCTATGAATTTGAAAGAGAGCTAGGAGAATGGATCTGAGAGGGTTTGGAGGAATAACAAAAAAGGAGAAATAATGCAATTGTAATTTCAAAACAGAAATTGTAAAAATAAATCTTTTTGTGTTTAAATATAACATAGGTAAATACCTCCTATAAAAATGAATGAAGACATCAGAAAGGGTAAATATTGCGAACTCTAGAGAGACTGAGAAGAAGATTGTGCTAGCAGAGTCTGTACTTATTTTTACATTTAGGCAGGTTGAACATAATCATCATTTTTCTAAGCAGAGATGTTTGGACAAATGAGATAGCTAATGATGCATAAAAATATTTAATACACTCCCATGGTGATATAATTCAGTCTCAGAGAAGAGTGGCACATTATTAATAACTCATATTTTATATTAACATATTTTGACTGTTCTAAAATTCTACTTTTAACATCATTATATTTGATATGCTTTTGGAGGTTTACTTTTACCTGTTCTATGTTATTTTCATTGAATTTCAAGTTTTTAATCTTTGGTTATTTATTCATGACATACATATATGATCCACAATTTTCTCTTGTCTGAAGTTCCTTGAAACAATGCCATTGTGTTGGCCAATAGAAATATCGAGTCATCTGGCCCATCCAGGGAGTAATTTTGCATAGTGTAGTTTCTGAGCATAATCTAGAAATGGAGTCATATGAACAGAATTCTGAATGCTTGAGAGAGCACTCTAAGAAAACAAGACAAGAATCTTGTGACCTCAATTTCTTCAAAATGCTGCCTTTTTTTTTTTTTTTTTTTTTTTGGTAAGTGTGTTTCACCCTCCTTCCAGGTATAGCAGATATGAGTGGGTCTACTTCAGGTTAACCACTACCGCTTGCTGTTGACATCCAGATAAAGTTTACACTGCCTTTTATGCATTTCTCTTGTGGCTTGATAGAAAATGGCCCCCTAAGGGAGTGGCAATATCAGGAGGTGTGGCCTTGCTGGACGAAGTATGTCACACTGGGGTGAGCTTTGAGATCTCCTTGCCTTAAACTTATATCAGTGTGACTTTCAGTCGATTTCACAATCAGAATTCCTAATGAAAATATTAAGTTATTGAAAATGAAAGGAAAGTTATTGTTAAAGATTGGCCTTTAATAGTTTTGTATTTAAAAGATTGCTTTTATACTATACATAATCTTTCTGATAATAAGGTACATTTTGGCTTTACTCTTCCTTCATTCAATCATAAAAAAAGCTTAGCTGTGATATCAATGGGTTTTATTACTTTGACATAAAAGCAAGACATAATTCCCTAATATGTGTCTATTCTATGCAGGAAAGGTTTTAGAGCTCATGAGGGAGGCCTTTCCTCAGGCTTATGTTTGTTAAATTCAAACCTGGGACTTCCTATTCCCTGATACTCACCTCCAGAACCATGTTTGTCTGCATCGTGTCATATATCCCTTCACATGATAATGCTTAAATGAGGTAACACATTTAAATGTATTTTTTATTACAGATGCCATGGTCATGATGTCTCTTCAAAGCAATAAAAACCTAAATAAGAGGCTATGGAAAAATTTTTCTTTTGTCACACATGCCTTGTCATAGTGATCGTATACAAGTTCAAATCATGTGATCTTTACTCATATGACCTTTCTTAACCCTCAGAATATTATTGTTTGATTCTCTGAATAGAGTTCACTTTTGCTTATGATTATGACCCCGAGTTTTCAGAAGAAGGTGCTTTAGATGAAGAAGTATCTGACAAAGTCTGAATGAATGTTTGAAAGGCATACAAATAAGAGGAAGAGATCCCCATTCAATTTGGGTCACTTAGGCATTGATTTGAACTATTATTACAATACTAAAGGAAGATAAGGAGGTTATTAATCATTAGGAAGAGATGACTAAGTCCTTGCATGACTATAAACTGGATGATAGCATCTTAACAAAGAAACAATTAGTGGGAACTATATTCGTGACTGCAATTTGCCCTGTTAAATCTTCATTAATGATTCCTGTATGAACTATGATTGCATTCATTAATAATCTACTGCAACCCAATAAAAGTCCAACTCTTTGAAGCAGTTTAAGTCCCCAATATTCTGTGTGTAACCTTAAAGGACTTGGAAGAGAGGAAATGGCCAGGAAGCCATAGTTACATCCTTAATGTGTGAGAGAGCTGTCGGAAGCATATTATGCAGCTGATAATCTATTGATGCAAATATATCACACCCTGTCAGAATTTCATATGTGATATTTAGAATTACCCCTCATTCCTAGCTGTACAAATTTTCATGGGCTTTATCTGCAAACCACTCTTGCCACTAAAGAAGGTTTAAAGGACTAAGAACCATTTTAACAATTATATGAAAATCATTCAGCAACCATTGAGCATTATTGTTCCAACAAAAACTATTCATAGGTACATGGAACAGTAGATCCACAGAAAGCACAAGCCATCTAAAATCTTTCACTTTATTAATGTTTAACCCACAATAAACACCTTGATTTTGTTGAAAGTTCACTGAAACACAAAGCTGAGCCCATGAGGCCAGTGAGTAATTGGTAAATTAATTCCTTTTCTGTGTCATGCCCTAGCTTGTCTAGATTGTAAAGTTAGCTTTTTCACAAGATCTCTGAAATCCTCATTAAAAAGTAGAAAGAATGAAAGATTAGGTTGATTATCAGATTCCTTGCCACATGCTTCAGGAGTGCCTTAGGCAAGACAGGAAACATTTTTAAAGGAGACTCCAAAAAAGCGAGCTGAGGGAGCCATCATAGTTGACAGTGGCACTGTATTTACTTTGATTTTACATACACTGGGAAAATTTATTTGATTTTCTTTCTTAGATATGGGCTCTTCACAAGGTCGTCAGAGAACAGTGAAAAACAGGCACATAGAGTCACCCTTTTCTCCTAGGAATCCTCCTGGTTTTGTAATTAAAAAATAATCTGGTAAATGAAGATGGTTGATTGACTTGTGAAATGTTAATGTCACCATGTGGCCAATGGGAGCTTTACAGCCTCGTTTACCTAAAGACAGCTACTGTTGGCATTCAATAGTTTTGCATTTGTAAAAAATGTTTTTTTACTATACATATTCATCCTTATAATAAGGTACATTTTGGCTTTTCTGTTCCTTCATTCAACCATAAAGGATCTCAGTTCTGACATTAATGGACTGTATTAAACCAAGAAATGACAAAAATCCCCTATCATGCGTCAATACTATGCAGCAAATTATTTAGAGCCTGTGAGGGAAGCCTTCCCTTGCGTGGCCTTAGATTTGTTAGGTTCAAATCTTGGACAAATTGCTAAGGTGCTTATTTAATATTGCAAAGTTTACCTGGCTCCCTGGTTTTTCCTCCATTTCTCAGTTCCTACCTGTGGGACCTTCCTGGCTGACACACCCTGCCCCCTATCTTGAATTCTACAGCCCAAAGGGCCGGGCTGTTCTTCCCTACATAACCCAACCATTATGACAGCCTGCTCTTTATCATGCTTTTGTTCTCTAGGCTGCTTCACCTGATTCCTCTCTACCCTCTTCCTTCCCCTCTCCCGTCTCCTCACATGGCCCAGCTCTGTCTGGTCATGACCTCTCTGCACTCTTGGAGATGTCACTGTCCCTGCCTCTGGCTATGCTCTCTCACATATCTATAATAAACCATCTTCTCCAGCATACATAAGAAGTTACATCCTTTCCTTATCTTTTTATTTCTTTTTTATTCAATATTATTAATTACGTGGATGATTGTCCTGTTAGTCTTCCCCAAAGAGAAAGAGCTACAATCCATATAGGACATGACTCGGGATGTACTACATAAATATGGGCTTATTGTTACGCCTTGCAAAGTACAACAATGAAACAACTGTGTAGTATCTGGGGTAACTAGTTACTAGAACAACTGCTAAGCAACTCCACACTTCCCCTACAAATGTCCATTCGACAATTAAAAACATTAAATGCTTTTCATAAACCATTAGGGTATGTTAATTTTCTGTTTACCATTTTATGAATGCCTAATTATGACATAACCAATCTATCTAAAACTCAGAAAGGAGAGAAAGCATTTCATAGTTCTTAACTTTATCTTGAGTGGTAACGAAAGAATTATAATTATTTGATTTTAAATTAAAAGAGACATTGTATATTGTGTAGTCTCATAGCCACAAGTTGGAGTGACATCTTTTGGGGTGATATCTGTCAGGGTTCAGCCTTGACAGATTTTGCAAGTTCCAGGGTAGCTGCATGTGTATTAAAAAACTCAGGTAGGAGGAACAGAGATATGAAAGACAGACATAAGGATAGAAGCAGGACAATTATCCAGTGAATACTGAATAGTAAATGTGTTTGTTTTTCATATGCTATGTACCCCAATCCAAAAAGGGGGGAAGAAGGCAAAAGACTGATTTAACATGACACAAAGAACAAATAGAACAATTACTTGCTTCAGTACTTGAGACATCAGCTCACAATTTCCTGAGTTAAGCTTTCTGATGTTTTAGGGAAGACATACAGTGACTAGACTTTAGACCAAGTATCCTATAGGCAGCCACTCCCTGGGGCAAACCTATCTTATTCTTAAAGGAACAGGAATGGTTTGAATTCTCTGGCCTTTGCTCAATGTGGAGTGAAACCACTTCTGTGGGACCCCCACAGTGTAGATTCTTTGTTGCCTTTAAACTTATTTTCACTACTCAATTGTCTCCTAGAGGTAGTGCAGCACAAAAGGATAAACCTTTAGAATTGATTTATTTATACCGTAAGGGCCATAAAATAAATACTAACTGCTTACCTTCCTTTTCTTGCTCAATCAGTAAATCAATGTAAACAATCATATGACATTTATCCTTGTTGTACTATATTACATCTGACTAACAATCAGTTTTAAAGAGAGTTACAGAACTGTATGGGTTTTCAATATTTTTTATACATTACTATGTGAAGGCGGATCGAAATAATACAGGCCAATTGGGTGTGCTCTCTCTACAACTATGTAAGGATAGAAAACTGTTTTACATTTAACTTCATACCTTATTATTTCTTGGACTGTGTTTTTGCCCTTCTCCCAGATGTAGTAGAAAGGAGTGGATCTACTTCAGGGTAACCACTACTGCTTGCTGCTGTTATCCGGATAATGTATAGCCTGCTCTTTGTGTGCCTCTGTGGAAAAACATGTTTTTGCCACACAAGGCTCCTCATTATGATTGTATACAGCTTTAACTGATGTATGTTTTGCTCGTAAGACCTTTCTTAACCTTCAGCACATAAGTTGTCTGATTCTCTGAGTAAAGTTGACTACAGCCTGAGACTTTATTCTGCTTCATTTTCAGTCCCATTCTCCCAGGTCTCACCACTCCTGGAGCAGGGACAGTTTAGGCTTTAAAATAAAACATTCAACTTGCTGTGCTACCTTCTCCCCCAAAGACTTTTGTTCTTTGTAAAGTTATTTGTGCAGACCAATAGGCTGAGAACATGCCTGCACATTGGGTGTCCATCTGCCATCTATATGATGACTATGACCACAGAAAGTGAAAGTGACATCTCTTTTTGTCTTCACTTCTTTGGGAGGTCATATAGTATCCTGTTGTCATGTTCATCCCCCTAAATCAATCTTCTCTAAATTAGCCATTTCTTATCATTTCTCCTCAGTGCCTCTGAAAAGGTTCCCTCAAGACCAGATGTGTACTCCAAATATTCATGGATGCTCTGTGACAGAAAAACCAGTCTCAAGCTGAAGCCTACAATACATGCTAATGTTGAAATTCTCAGACAGATCTCATAAAATCAAGCATTAGCCTTACAGTTAACATGAGTTTGCTATGTGGCTGATAAAATCAACTACAGGATGACATCAACAAATAAATGTAGGTAATTAAAGAGCGGCTGTCCCACTACAAAACTTAAAAACATTCATAAACATTCAAATTTAATCCATAGAAAATTACTTTGCAGTATGCTTTATGAAGTGACTGATCTGAAACTTTATTTTTTACCTTATGTTCCTTTGGTTCCTTTCTTATTTTCCTATATCTTCCTTTGACTGGTAGGACTTTTATTCTGACTGGTTAAGAACAGAGTTGTGAGTTTCATCTTTTATGATTCAGACATCACTGTGAGGGAAGCATCCGTCTTTAACTTTCTCTTAGATATTTCTCCTACAAATACTGGCAGGCCAACTGTGAGAGTTATCCAAGAAGAGGCTAGAGCTAGTGGGCCAGGCAGCAATTTAATTAACACAATTTTCCATATGGTTATTTCGGGGAGTAAGCTAGCCAGGCGGCCGGGACACAGCCCGCTGCTTCTCATACTACAGATTGGCATTCGAATGTGATGGACTAAATCCACTTAAAAACCCGAGAGGGCTTAAAAAGGACACAGAGAGAGTTTAACGCCGCTTTTTGCTGTTTGCTGGCTGAGTATCACAACTCCTTTAAGAGAAATTTTCATGATTCGGCTGTAGCGGG
>NC_022027.1:34272669-34273835 GCF_000317375.1 Microtus ochrogaster | reverse complement strand
TGACTTCAGAATTTGGGTCTAAGGATATGATGCTTTGGAAAAGAGGTTCTTCTTTTGTTTTCACAGAAGATGAGACCCTGTGGATTGATACTAGACCAATATGGTATGATGCCTTCCTGAAAGGTGTTCATTGTGAACACCTTAAAAAAATTACTTCACTCAACTGCCGACTGAGATGAACATAGCACACAGGCTATACCACAAAAGACCTGAATAACAGTTCCCCCATACAACACGAAATAGTTTAGAGAGACAAAACTACATCTATATTCCCACATATAGTTTATAAATGTTCTTTTACATATATAGGGGGATATGATAGATGAATAATTTGCATTGGTATGGATTTTGCTTTATTGGTATAAATTTAAGGTCAATCTTGTTATATGTATATTTCTGCTCTTGATAAAGGTATTGTGATTGTGTAGATCATTTAAAAATGCAATGTATAATTAGGAAATATAGGTTGGTTAATAGAAAATCATCAATAATACTCAAGCTTGTAATCATGTTAGATGTTCTAGATATATAGAGATATATTTCAGTTAGATAGGCATTTTTCATATCTTTCAAAGACTACAGAATATGGCATTTAATGTTTTAATAACTTAGGACTTTCCATGACAATGAGACACGTCTGCTCCTGGCAGCACCAGCTACTTCAAGAGAAAGATGGGCATCGAAGAGGCTCCTTATGGAGTTTGCTAGCCATGTGGGCAAGAAACTGCTCTTGCCTGGATTGTTGAATAAACTGGACACAAAGAACCCACAAAGAGAGGACTGCTGAACTTGCCTAAATGTGAGATGATCCTTCAGGGTTTCTGTTCATGAAAGAGTCTGTGAGACATTCTGCAGGATACAAAAGAAAGTGACTGAACTGTCTTTGAATTTCCTGCTTCATGAAAATGTCTGCTGGATACTATGGGCATGAAGGCTGAAGATGGATGCCCCAACAGTACAGAAGAACTTTGGGTGACTGTATAGGCAGCGAGATGTCTCTGTCAATTCTAGAGTTTTGGAAGTTGCTTACTTCCAGTTTACATAGGTAATATTATATCCTTCTGAATTCTTTGATAGAGTTAAAGAATAGATAGATAGTTAGAGTTTCCCTTAGTTATGATTAAAGAAAAAATAGATATAAATATTGTGACTGTAATTCTTGCTTA
>NC_022027.1:34269619-34271324 GCF_000317375.1 Microtus ochrogaster | reverse complement strand
CTCCCATGGAATGCTTTCGCTCACCTTTTGTGGAATCTGGGCAAGGGCCCATGCTATTGCATTGGCTTTGTCTTCTGACATGTTGCTGACCATTGACCCCAGAGAAAACACCACGACACCATGCTCTCCGGAGGTCTGGACAAAATCTTCCATTTCCTGTGAAGAGAATTTATTTCATAACAAATTATAGTTGTATAATAATCACTTATGAAACCGTGGTGAAAAACCTAGGAGATAAAAATGTTTATAGGAATAATTAGTATAGTGGTGTTTAAACATACAAAAGACAAGAATGGCAATATCAAAGAATTTGAACTTCACTGGCATCCACACAAACTATACTCACACATTATCCAACAGACATTCAAAATATTTTCCTCTGGCAAAATTAAAACTCAGGAGTGCAAGCATATTCTATGAAGCATTCAAAAATTGTCGCTTCATTTATAAGCTTTCTCCCTACAGAAAGGGTAGTATTTTACCCTTGCTATTTTATTTTTCTCCTTAACGGCTAATTTAATAGTATTAACTAGTGTTTGACAAAATAATATTTATGTTATAGTATGTACATATGTGATAGTTTTTACAAACTTCCTACTATGATTAATAAAATGTTTTGGATAATCATAACTTAGGATAAATATATACTAAATAATAATTTTCTGATATTGTGTATGAATAGGGTATTTTCAGAGCTGATACCCAAAATTTACTGGTTGGAGAGAAACTATATCTATGCTGTTTGTTTGGATATCAACAATTTAAGTTGTTATATAACTTATATTGGATATAAGTTAATCATAGCTTTTGGTGATGAGAAGTTTATGATTGATGAGTTTAACTGACTTAATTTCTCTGTCTTTTGTGCATGTGTTTATATGTGTGTTTGCTTATGTGCACATTTGTGTTTGTGTATATGTGTGTGAACATATATACACAAGCTTTGCCTATTGTCTCAGTTAAGGTAGTTCTTGTGTGCTTATGTGTCTGTGCCTGTGCATATGCTTATATGTGTGTATGTTTTGGGTGTGCTGGGAGGTTCCTTGCCTTTGTTTAGCACATAGATGCCAAAAGTTAAAATCTAAAGTCTTCTTTTTCAATCTTCAACGTAGGTTTTGAGATTGTCTCACACTAAGCACAAATCTTACCATTTTTTAAGGCAGAGTAGTGGTCAGCAAGCTCCCAGTATCAACCTGTTTTTGCCACCTCAGTGCAATGTCATTGTACTGTGCTGGGACACAAAAATTTTTCTTTGGGTGTTAGGATTCAAAGTTACATACTCATAGTTGCTAGGTAAGGACTTTACACAATGGCTAACCACCTAAGTATCCTAGGTAACCTAATTTAATTCACTGATATAAATATTTCCTAGGTCTATCATATTTTTCCTTTGTTAATTAACCTCTTTTTTAGCAGGATGCTTAAGTCCACTTCCTATATATCTCCATCCCTTGGAGAAAAATATAATTAAAGTTGTAGAACATGTTCACCAGAAAGGAAATCAAATGAAAAAAGAGATCTAAAGAATGTATTTACCTTAGGCAAGGGTTTAGCAGGTTTGCAGTGGAGACCTCCTACATAGTCAACATTTGGTAAGGTTGGGCGAGGAAACTCCAAATCCCAGTAGGATCTAATGAGCCACATTTCTGCTTTGCCTATTGTCTCAGTTAAGGTAGTGGGCCTTCCTAGAAGGAGAAATGAGCAA
>NC_022027.1:34267887-34269369 GCF_000317375.1 Microtus ochrogaster | reverse complement strand
TCACACTGTGTACCATGGCCAGTGTTCCCCAGGGTCATTGTAGTTTGTAGCTTGTCCTTCATCCTTGTTTTGTTAAACAGGCTGTATAGTTTATGAATGGCTGAATTTCTAGTTAGTGCTTCTACCTTTGTTTCATATACAGAAATTTAATAGTACTTCTCTTACAAAAAATTACAGTATTTTCAGAAATTATGAGAATAGAAATTTTGGCCAGTCTTACCTATGAAATATTTTTAAAAAAAAGGAAAAAAAGACTTCAAAAAATACAGACCGGGTACGTGTGTATCCATGCTTCCATAGTGTTTAAACAATAGATGTTAGCAAAGTACACAATAAAGGAATATGGTACTGGTCGAAACCCCAGTTTCACTTTTAACTAACTGTGAACTAACATAGTATATTTTAATAGTAAAGGAATTCTTTAGGAACTACAGAGAAAATATTTTATAGTTTAAATTTTTATTTATGTATATGTGTGTCTGTGTAAATATATACTAAGTTTATTCAGGAATTAAAAGAGACCATAAAAGGGCAGCAGGTCCTCTAAAGCAGAAGTTACAGGCAATTTTGAGTCACTAGTCCTGGGTTGGTGCTAGGTGCAGAACTCAAATACTCAAAATGAACAGAAAAAAACACACTTAAACTTTTAGTCATATTTTCAGACCCCAAAGTTTAGTTTTAAATAAAGATAGTTGCCTATGCAAGAGAAAATAATTTCTTCAATGTTCTATACATATTGAAACTGTAAAACATTTCATTTCTTAATATACATTAATTATGATTTCGTTAACTAGTTAGTGACTTATTAGAATAGATTAAAAATTAATGCAAAATGAGTAAAGAACCACTTTAAAAGTCGACTTGCTTTTCTTTGTGGCTCTGTATCTCAGCAGAATGTCCTGTATCAGGTCTGGTATCTGCTTCTCTTTCATCAATAATATGAGCCTTTACAGTGAGTTTGTTTGCTAATATCATATTACATTTGATCACCTATAAAAGGCAGCTGCATTTTGCAGTTCTTGTACATGACTGTAGATTTAAATACTAGAGAAATTTAGGTCATTGAGCTACTGAGAAGAAACATAACTTACCCAATGTTTCACTGTAAAACTGACTCCATTTCTTCTCGTTAAATGTCTCGAACCAAAAGTCAAAATAAAACATACACATCATATTTTTTACCCTCTCCATGAAAGTCATTTGACCACCTAGTCCCGACAAAATCATGGGTACATAAGAGGGAGGGACTGAAAATTTCCCACTGTACTTTTCCATTGTATAGCCAGGAGTGAAGCGCAGACTGTACAGAAAAGGGATCTGGAGAAGTTCAGCTATCAACTCTCCACAGGGAGCAACAGCATCTGAGAGAAGGACGTCAAACTTGGATCTCTGTAGTTTTGTCATAAGTTGTTTGTTTGAAACGGTGTCTCTGCAAAGACTCAGATAGCTATCAGAGTATTCATTAAGCACATTTTGTAGCAG
>NC_022027.1:34256819-34264478 GCF_000317375.1 Microtus ochrogaster | reverse complement strand
CTAGCCATAATCTCACTGAGTGTGTGTTTATGCTGTCCACTAACTACTAGTGACTTAGTTCCTGGCAGAGAGTTACCACTGTGCATAAAATTCCCCAGGCTTGCTTTCACCTGTGGAGAAGGTGCTGCTTCCACCATGGATATAGCAACCACAGGGAGTGACTGACATAATTTATTTTAACCAATACAAATTAATTCTAATATTACTCTTCTTTGATTGAGGCACCGGTTTTACTAAGGAATCACTAGAATTGCAGACCACTCTTCACACAAGTCATATCACTGTTGCTGAGACTGGATATTCCTTTTATGTGGGAAAGGAACCTGCTGTGCTGCTCATAAGTGCCAGTAGCTGTAAAATTCATTCAAAATCCTAATGGTGCTGCATCTGACCCATATGATAGATGGCAAAACACTTGAGGGTTAATGCACTTTGTGAAATGCCAAGCAGTTCCACGGGCAGAGCACACAAATGGTGCTCGTGTTAGAAATCCCAAACCACCCTTGTAAATGAGAGCTTCAGCTACATGTTCAATATCTGTTTGCCACAATAAATTTAAACTTTTCTTCAGGATTTCAGGGAAAACCAGCATGAATTATTACAGGGAGATTTCATGGGATAGGAAACTAAAATATAGTTTCTCTGTACTCCAGATTAAAGTTCAGATGTAGTAAATTATCTTCATATGCCCAATGAAGAGAGTCAAATGGACCTTTTCTGATATCAGTCCTGTTTCTACTGGATTATCTCTTATTTCCCATTTCTTCCAAAATGAAACACACTTTACTCTTCTGGGTTAGAGACAAAGTGCCATAGACAATGTTTGACTGTGTGTGGTTCACCAGAAGGACAGGGACCATTCTACCTTCTCATTTATATCGTCCTGTTTTAGGTTTGGCAGATCCTAGAGTGGCCGATTCTTGCTTTTTTTTTTTTTCCCTCAATGAACAGGGTCCAAAGGGACTGAGATGGTGAACTGTTTCTTTTCCATTCACTGAGACCTCTTCTGAGTGGTAACTAAGCAATCCTAGTTCAGCATTCTCATAAAGAGGGGAGGGAAACCTGGGAAGTCTTGAAGCTACTGCAGGCCTGGAAATCTATTAATGCTATACTACAGACATTTTTTCAATATCTGTTTTCAAAGTTTTTAAATAAACTCTCATTTTTCCATGAATGTCTAGATTCAAACAAGGCTCAAAAAAAAAAAAAGGTTTAAGTGAGCACTGAGAATTTAGTTATTCTTGTGTAGTTTTGCTCCCAGTATCATCAGATTAGAGAAGTTTAGATTGCACTCACTCACCACGCTTCCCTGTGATCACGATGTTTAGGTCACGGTTACTGTCATCAAAAAACACATTCTGTAGAATCTGCTCTCTTTATCTTTGTTTCTAAACTGACTAAGGGCAATCATAATACTTGATTTTACATAGAGGGACTTTCCAGTGTCACCCCTTTCCAGACTTTAGTAAACTTAGTAGATAATTGCCTTCCATGGGGACTTCATTTTACCTTTTGTGCAAAGGCTGATGCAATTGTGTTGACCCTTTACTGTGTTGTGTTATTGAATATTGATCTCAAAAAAAAACACTACAACACCATGTTCCCCAGAGTTCTGTGTAAACTCTTCCTTTTCCTGTGGATACAGAAATTGTTTTATTATTGAATATCAATAGCAAATAAAATGCTGTTCAAATCACTACTAATTTAGGAGAAAAAAATGAAGCATTATTGGAGAGATAAGCACCACTGACCAAGCACAGAGATGATACTCATTGTTGTCATAATCACCTTGTACTCGTGGGTATCAGCACTGTGTATATTCGTATCTTTGAGCAACACATATTCCAAGTATTATCTTCTGAAAAACTTTAAATTGAGTTATGTACATCTGAAGAGAGGATCAGAATGTTGTAATCCTCATTTACATTATTTCTTAACCTATAGAAAATGGGATTTTCCCCTTTCTTCATTTCCATCTAGACTTCCTATGATTGGTCACTTAACATAAATAAAGAGAGTATTATATAACAATCTATTACTGTGACATATAAGTATGTAAGTCACTTAGTATAAATCTTTCACTCTTGTTGATGTAGGGTTTTAGTCTGGTAAGGCAATTAAAAGGTAGTATTTAAATATGCAATTTATATAATTATTTTCTGAAGTTATATTTGTAGAGGGTATTTTTATTGTCTATAAAACTATGATGCATATTGATTATACACAGATTGGTTTTTACTTAGTAGATATAGTTAAGATACAAATCTATGTAGTATTCATATACAAATACTGCTAAGACACTTAATTCATTTCACAAGGTTTTGGGTTTTTTTTTGATGAAGAAAATTGCAAGAGCCTTTGATAACTGATGGAAAAGCAGGCAATTTTGAAAGATGAGAATTTTAACATTTATTTTTATCTTGTGTGTGTGTGTGTGTGTATGCGACATTAACCATAAAAAGGGCAGAAGACAAGAAACAATCTTCAGAAATATTCCCCTTCCACCATTTGTGTTTATTATCATGAATGAAACTCACGTGATAGACCTTTAGTCTAATATTTTTCCTACTGAGCAGCCTTTCCAGACTAATTCAGAATTTTAAAACAGAATAAGACAAACTTTGTAATACATAACTTAGGTTAAATTCTGGTTTGTGAAATATAATAACAGTTGCTATAACCAATTATGATCATTGCAGTGGTGCACATTGTTTGTATTACCTTTTTTCCTTTTCTCTTAACTGAAATTGAGCAATTCTTCAAGTACTGTATAAAATGGGTAAAAACTACACATGTATGGAATCAGCTTCTGATCATGAAAAATCACTGGGTGTAGTCTAAATGATTAACTTTCAAAATCAGTGTTGGGTATTGGTAACCATTTTAAACTATTTCAGGGATCAGTGAGATGGTTCGGTTGGAAGGATTCCTGTAACGAAGCCTGATGACCTTAATTTGATTCCTGTAATCCACATGCTGTAAGGAAAAACAGACTCATAGAATGTGGCTCTAACGTTCATACTTATGCCATGATATCCCTTTCCCCACATGCGCTCATAGTAGTTTATATGCACACACATACATCACACAAATTAAAAACAAATGAAAAATATTTTAGTCTTATGTGGTTGTTAGTGGTATAAAACCCACAAATTCTTTAGATATAATATTATATGTCATCAAAGAGAGCTTACTCTTTACAACTATCTTAAAACGGTGATGTTCATTTCATAACAGATATTATGACATAATTATTGGGTAATTTAAATCTAGTTTTTCAAAAGCAAGTGATAATAATAATTAGTTTTTCATGTGCACATATTATATATAATATATAATATTATATACATATAGTTATAGTTATTCTGGCAAGCAACTATGATACCATGATCCCTGTTCCCCAATGAAACATTAGTGGTCTCCCGTAGTCTGGCATAAGACAGAAAAAACATGATCTGACTTCTCAAAGGATGAGTCCCAAACTTGTTATCCATTTCCAAGAGATCTACCCCACAAATGTGTTTATGTGAGCCACACTCAATAGACTTGAACATTGTGTTATTTATTTTTCAGTATACATGTGTGTGTGTGATGACAACAATTAAAGAAAGACCTTCGTGTCAAGAGTAAACTACCTCTTTTATACTCTAAGCTACAAAACTCTGAGAGACTAAGTGAGGAGCATATTAACTCATAGACGGAAAGCAGGGCAATGTTGAGTTTTTCTGTAAATGTCATGGAAGCCAAACCTTCACAATACTGAGGAATGGTTTCTTCTTAAGTTAGAATATTGTTGAAGAATCTTTACATAATACATGTTAGGTTTACATTATCTACATTCTGTTTCCAAAATGTGTACATTTACTTTCATACTATGTATGGTATATGTTTCCTCAGGACACTACCTAAGAATGTGTTAAAATTCTCATTATCATTGAGCTAGAGGAATTTGCAGTTCCTTCAACTATAAGATAATTACTAGTTTCAGTAAATCATTATACTTAGAGTGCAAATGTCCTCCTGCAGGCTCACTGGTAAATTCTTTGATGGCTGGTCATGGCACCTTTTGGAAACTTTAAGAAGTGTAGCCTACTTGACCACATCAAATATTTGTTTTCTTGTGTTTGGGTCATTCTCTACCAAGGCTCTCAAAAGGCAATTAGCTGACTTGTGCATTCTTCTATACATCTAACTAACATGTTTTGATAATTGATTAGCTTGTTATCAGGTTATCAGAATCTCAGAGTCTCACAAAGACATGGAGAAGTTTTAAATGATTGTATATAATGTATATATAAATGTATATAACATTCACTTCCGGAAGCAGTATATCTGCCATTCCTGAGAGTGTCAACTCCTACGAATGTACCCATGCAGCCCTTGGATACTGACATATGTTCTAAATCAGGCTCTTGATGTGGTCCAGCAATCCCATAAGCTTTCAGCTTGGCATCCTATCTATTATATTACATTCATGAATAAAACTTC
Organism: Microtus ochrogaster; assembly: GCF_000317375.1. Taxonomy (NCBI): domain Eukaryota; kingdom Metazoa; phylum Chordata; class Mammalia; order Rodentia; family Cricetidae; genus Microtus; species Microtus ochrogaster. Next base: position 34,259,990 of record NC_022027.1, on the reverse strand, counting down.
CTGGACTTAACATGGTGACCCCATGCTATATAACCTGTAGAAAATGACAATTCTCACATATCCAGAACTGGTTATGTCTTGAGAAGACTAGTAGTGTTAGAAAGTTGAATAGTAGCTTACAATAGAAGTGCACAACCCATTCATCGTAGGACAGAGAAAGAGAAACATTCACCAATGTCGATACTTATTGTAGCTGAATATGCTATACAGACACTTCTAAAACACTCCCATGGAATGATGGTCATACAGGTACCTAAACACAGTAAAAAGCAATATTGAGAAGTCTCTATTATTTAAAAATAAGATCCACTCATTACTTACTTGTGTCATCATTAGGTTAATCTGACAAAAAAGGAAGTTATAGGAGGAATGGTTTTTGTTGGAGCATATTTTGAGCTTTTGGTGCCCAGCATGTCATTAAATCCATAAAAATGTTCATAGTAATAAGAGCCTTAACAGCTATTCCTTTTATATTATGAAACTAAAAGGTGAATATTCTTTGGAAATGCCTGTACAAGTAAACACTTCCTCTTCTAAGTTGACTTTTTGTAGGCTATTTGGTTATGATAATGAGAATAGTGGCCAATACAGGAAATTAATGATGATACATGAGCTCATTACCTTAAAAGCTTTGCTTTAAGGTACATAGGTCTTTGTCTAATGATTTTTTTTAAGAAATATGGAAAAATCTGGACATTTGAAAATGGAAGAATCTAGAATTCTGTAAACAAATTCGGTGGGACATTTAGATTGGAGTCCAAAAGACCAGAAATTGAAAAAACAAAGTGTGAAGAGTCAAGGCTACGTTCATGGAATTTTGGTAGATGATAATGATTTTATCAGGGTCTGTGTTAGTGGCCTTTATGTCCTATTCTTGTGAAGAATCTGATTGTGTTCTGAGAACTTGAGTAATACTAAATTAAAAAGAAATGGAATATGTCGTTTTGTACAAGAAATTTAGAGAATGTTTCACATCTGACCTACTTTTAAAGGCAAATATGATATCTGAACTTTGATATCTTATTTGTTTGAATGGCACCCAATGTCAGTGAACACAAAGAATGTGGTAGTTCCAAGGAACAGAGACACTCCTGACATACATATTTTGTAAGGGTAATTGGTGTGGGAGAATTGTCTGTATTATAATATAAATAATTATATATATTATAATATAATATAAAAAATAATCATATTTTATTTAAACTCTGATTGGCCAGCTAGGAAGTATAGGCAGGAAACCAGACAGGAAGTAGAAATGATGCAATGAGAACAGGAGAATTTTGGGAAGGAGGAAGCTTATTCCTCCAACTCCTTCCTAGATCACCAAAGTAGGAGGATGTGATCTACCTCACTGAAAAAGGTACTGAGCCGCATGGCTAACATAGATCAGAAAAATGGGTTAATCAAGATGTGAGAGTTAGCCAGTGAGAGGCTGGAGCTCATGGGCCAATCAGCTTATAATTTATGGAGACCTATGTGTGATTTTTTGGGGGGCTAAACAGTTGTGGGGTACAGGGCGGGACAGAAACCCCAACAAACAAGCAGCCCTCTTCATGTTACAGAGTGTTGCCCACGTGGATAACTGCATCCACATAAAGCCTGAGAAAGCTTGGGAAAGACTAGAGTAAAACATTTCAGTTTTCAGCCATAGCAGGAAAAAAGCTTCACTGTTTTAAAATGCTGGCTTTCTGGGCCTTGCTGCCAGGGAAAACTGACTCTTTCAAGCAGGCAGTCCTGATGGATACACTGTTGCAGCTTGCTTCCTGGCAAGGACCTTGAAAGGCCATAGAATTATGGCAAAAAACCTTCTCCATATTCCTTAGCAAATTAAAGACCCATGTGGTCAGAAAGAGAGAGATATACAGTAAAGAGCGATTCAGAGAGTAAGGAAATTTCTAAATGGTTTAGAGTGTGTTAAAAATATATACAGGCTAAAGGTTAAAGTTCTCAGTGGTAAAAAAAAAAAAAAAAAGAAAGAGAGTAGCCAGTTGTGGTGGCACACACCGGTAGGATTTGCCTAGGAGGCAGAGACAGAAGGATCTCTGTGAGTTCAAGGATAGCCTGGTTTACAGAGGGAATTTCAGGACAAAGATATACACAGAATCTGCCTCAAAAAGCCAAAAGTTAAAGTAAAAATAAAAGAAATAAAGTTTAAAATAAAGTCATATAAAGATGGAAAACACACAGAGAATCTTGATACCGTATGCTATTGTGTTCTTTTTAAATTGTTGAATGCTGAAGATGGAGCAACAGCTGCTAAAAGATATTTGCTTATAAATGTTGCAAAATTAATCCTAGATAGGTATTTTGAAATTACCTTGACTTCAAAATTGAAGTCAAAAGGTATGTTATTTTGGAGAAGAGATTTTACTTTTGTTTCCACAGAAAACAAGAGGCTCTAGATTTATTCAGAGTTAATATTATCTTTGATCAAGGTAGACACGTGAGAAATCTCTGGCAGGAATAGATGGCCCAGATGTTCATCTAGATGTTCATCTAGAACAGGTTCAAGACTGCTGCCTGAAATGATTAAGACTCATAGGATACTTCAGTCAGGATTTGATCAGAACTCTAAATTTTCTTTAGGTCCCCATAAGATTATCAGCACTCCCAACCAGCTGGAAGTAGCCTGAAATACTATGCCCACATTCCCAAAAAATGGACTATGGATATCTTCCTTTTTTTTAAAAAAAAAAAAGATGAGGAAGTGGTGCAGGGGAATTGTCTGTATTCTGTCAATCATGTTTTAAATAAATGCTGATTGGCCAGGGAGGAAATATAGGTGGGAAAACCAGACAGAAAGTAGAAATGATGTAATGAGAACAGGAGAATTCTGGGTAGGAGGAAGTTGATTCCTCCCAACCCTGCCCAAACCACCAAAGCAGTAGGATGTGATCTGCCCCTCTGAAAAAAGGTATGAAGGCATAAGTCACAAACAATCCCACACCAGTTTGGAATTATAATTAATAGAATGGTTATTTATTTAAAGGGGAAAATTTACAGATCACCGTCCCAGACAACAGCCCTCTGCACAGTCAGGTAAGGAGCCTAGTAACCAAGGAGAGGGAAGTGGCCGCTTTTTTAAAGGGAGAGAGACCACACCCCAATGTTGTGAATGTTTGCTGCAATGAGTCATTAGACTGGTTCAAGACTTCTGGGCTCTGCTACACT
>NC_022027.1:34256159-34256719 GCF_000317375.1 Microtus ochrogaster | reverse complement strand
CATAAACTGGACACAAAGAACCCACAGAGAGAGGACTGCTGAACTTGCCTAAAGGTGAGATGATCTTTTGGGGTTCCTGATTCATGAAAGGGTCTACGAGACATTCTGCAGGACACAGCAGATAGTGACTGAACAGCCTTTGAATTTTCCTGCTTCATGGAAATGTCTGCTGGATACTATGGGCCTGTAGACTGAAGATGGATGCCCCAATGGTACAGAGGAACTTTGGATGACTGTCCAGACAACGAGATGTCTCAGTCATTTCTAGAGTTTGGAAATTGCTTATTTCTTGTTTAATTGGCTAATATTATATCCTTCTGTAGTCTTTGATGGAGTTGAAGAATAGATAGATAGTCATTGTTTTCCTTAGTTATGATAAAAGATAAAGTATATATAAATATTGTAATTGTAATTCTTGCTTGATAACTGTTTTGTTATATGTGATTTTACTATGTTAAAATTAAAGCCTTTCATTTTGGTTAAACAGAAAAAGGGGAAATGATAGAGGTGTTACTTTCATTGGTTAATAAAGAAATTGCCTTGGCCCATTTGATTGGCCA
>NC_022027.1:34250230-34255230 GCF_000317375.1 Microtus ochrogaster | reverse complement strand
AATTGAGAATGCATTTAGAAGTTGTAGGAATAAAATCTAACTATGTCTGTTAACCCATCCACCATCTCTTTTCAAACCATCCTTCCTTGAAAAGCCTATGTTTTGGTAGGACATCTGAAAACAGGATGTTCTCCTAGAAGACATATATGCAAACATCTGTACTGACAGAGGCTACGCTAAAGGTTCTGTCGGGAACTTCCACATAGCATAGGTATATTCTGTGACATACGCTATGATAATTCTCCAATGAAAATTTTCCTTATTAGATTTTATTGTTTTTTATTTTATTATAACAGCGCCATCTTGTTTTATACATCCTGATTGTTACTTCTTCTTCTATGGGTTTAAGACACCATCACTTTCAGATGAAAGAAAAGTTTTGTCTTTTAAGGTGTATATCACAGTCTACTGTGCACAATCACATTTGTCTCCTAAAGTGTAAAAATTGACTGTGTCTATGTCTCACATTTCATGTAAAAAGAAATAGGGAAGTGACATTCTGTTCTTTCCTATTACTCAAAATATTCAACACACTTCTCCTGTTCTTCCTTTCTGATATGTCCCTGAATTTTAGTCTTTATAACACAGAATCTGTGACTTGTGTTGATTTTCTCATGTCCTTAATTTAAGAAAAATCAAATCTGAATTTGTCAACATGGTATGACAAATTATTTTTGTTTTCTTTCGTTTGAGTGAGGCTGACTGTTGATTACTTAAGTATATAAATTTTTAAGTCAGAAGAAAACACTTCAGCACTTAAAATCATTAAATAATTAATGTTTTCAACAACAGTAAAATCAGAGCTAATTACCCAGTATCTTTGCACAGTGAGCCCTGCACATTTATCCTGGGAATCAAGGTCATTGTTTGTATGTGGTTATTCTACAGGCACTAATGACTATTTTATACAGCATTCGACTTCTGTCCTCTGTCTGGAAACCAGTTATAAGAAATAAAATTCAGCTGGAAACACTGTTTCTAAAGCATTGAAGTTCAGTTAAAACCATGCTTTATAAAACAACAAGTCTTTGTTTATAGTGAAGCAGATACTAATATTGCAGAAACTTCATTTAATGTGTTCAGTGTCAGGGTAATGCTAACTCTTCTGTAAGACAAAATACTATTCTTCTTAAAACAGAAGTGAATACCAACCTCTTTATAAATGTTTATCAAATCATTTTGTTCGTCATCAAAACTCCCATGTTTTAATTATTTCTTATAAAATTTGCTATAAATGTAGAAGCAAACTAATATACAGTTTATTATTTTCATGAAAGAACAGGGTAGCATTGCTCATACAAAATGTCTTCCTATCAATCTTTGTACTAATAGGAAATTATATACATCAGAACAAATATTAACTGATTTCACCACTAAATATAAAAGCCATATAGATGATACTTTTTACCAGATACCATTAAATAGCATGTTTAATATTTTAGTATTAAAAATTGATTAGGACCTAAAGAGCTATTGCTTTGATAATCAAGTGAAAACATAGTTTATTGCCATGAAAATTAGTATTTATTTTTATTGCCTGAAGTTTCATCACATACCATTGGGAAACAAAAGGAAATGCAGAAGTAAACAGAAAGATTCTATTATCATAGACACCTTCAAATGGACAATGTAGGAAAGTGGGACGATGTCACCTCAGACTCCACCTTTCCAGATAATCCTACTCTCTTCCTTCTTTACTCTTCAAAGCCTCAGGTTAAACTATCACCTGAGAAAAAAGAAGTTCTAGATGAAAATTCTAGGAATAAAATTCTACATCATTCAATAACATGTATTAAGTTCTTACTTTATAAGAACTAATTCATTGACACAGATGAAAAGAAAATAAGTGAAGAATGATTGTCTTTTACCATGCAACTTTAAATGTGTATCTAGACACAATAAACAATGGTAAAACACTAAAAAAAGCGAAAATAAATCCAGTTCACATGTGTGGAAAGAATCTGAAGTAAATATAAATGTAAGATTTGAACTTTTTAATCACTGTTATTCTAAATATGCCAAATACATCAATACTTCTTTTTATTAATCTATAATTATTATATGTTTATTGTAATCATTAAAGATGTACAATAAAAGCTTTAAATTATTAAAATTTTTCTTTTATTTTTTTAATGGAAAAATAAAATTTGTCAGTTGTATTCAGTCCTCCTTGAGGATAAAACATAGTTAAGTACTTCAATACTCATTAACGAATTAGCTCTTTTCAATAACAGTAAAACTAGAGATAATTACTAATATTTTGCTCAGTGAACCTTGAGCAGTCTTCTGGAAATCAAGGTCATTGTCAGCATTTTCATTTTCTACAACACTATGATCATTTTATTTAGTACGGAGCTTCTGCCCTCACACTAAAAATTGATTACAAAGACAGTAGGAGAAAGTTTTTATAATGTACTTGATTTTTTCAGCATATGTCTAAGCCACCTGCTAATTTAGAGAGAGGAATTGGTTAACCTAATTGCTTTATAGTCTATAAACATCAACTTAAAAAAGAAAAAATAATGCTTTTTTCTAGTTACTGACAATATTGCTTTGGCATGCAGGTCAAATGGTTAAAGACAGATTTTATGAAGAAATGCTCTAATTTTATGAAAGTAATTTATTTTGCAAGTTTTATATGAAGAAATCTACCATTGCGCAATTGTTTCAAGTCAAAGTGTGTGTGTGTGTGTGTGTGTGTGTATGAATTATTTTTTCTGGTTATTAAATGTGGCTGAAAATTCTAATTAAGCTTAAGTCAATAAAGGAGATTTATTTCTATTTTACAGAGAAATCTGGAAATTTTAAGAAGACAAAAACCAATCAAATATAATGTATTTTATGACCCAAGTAACTGTGTACTTACTTCAATGAGCTTATTTTTAAGGAGCCTGTGAAATTTGGATGCAAACACCAAGACTTCTTTGAAAAGTTATTAAAGTAGTTTCTAGAAAACTTAATATAGCAAATTATAAAAGGAATTTCAGAGATTAAGTCCTGGATAGCATACTCATCAACTTAATCACTGATTTGAGAGAATGGTAATTTTTCTGAGAAATGTTTTGCTTTCTTTATTTGCAGATGGCCTGACTAATCACTTAAACCAAGTTTTTATATGATGATTTAGATCACTTATATCTTTTCAAAATGAATCACAAGTGAAATAGTTTCCCAAGAGTGAAGCAACTTGAAAATAACAGTCATTTTACAATCTTTATTTGTTATAACCTAAACATGTGCGTCCTATAACCTGCCCTAAAAATACCTGCAATTTTTCTCTTATTTCAAAGATTTTAGTTTCTGTCAGACTATATTACTATTTCTTTACTTTAACAAGTGACACGATACTAATTTTTAAAGATAGGGAGATTTTTCTAAGTGATACTGAAGCATCAGTGCAAGTGCTAGAGATGAGGGTGAGAACTGAAGAAAAGAATTTGAAGGAAATGAAAGAACAGTGTTTGATTTTAAAAAAAATTATTGGGATAGTTGAGCAGATTTAAGAGCTGCATAAAGCTAAAATAATAATGATAAAGACTGTCCAGGTGTCCCAAAAGAGTAAAGAAATGTCTGTCACAAGACCACATGATTCAATTACAAGGGCAAGTTCAGAACAGAAAATGTATAGAGAAACAGAGTAAGCTAGTGGTTCCCTGAGGCCAACCTTGGTAGAAAAGGGCTTAAGAACAGAACAAAAGAACCTATCAGTTAAAGAGAAATGCTCTGTGCTTGGCTTAGGGTAGTGAATATGCAGCTGTGTAAGTATATCATTGCTTAATGCATACTGAGAGAGCTGTGGTGTGTGTAATATCCTCAATCAGGATATTAGCAGTTAAGACGGGAACAGACAGACATACAATAGAAATTCCCATATGAAGAAAAAGTCAACTTGGTATTACATTCAGTTATCATGGCTGCAGTTTAAATAAAAAATATGTAAAAGATTAGAAATGAAAATAAAAAAATATGAAAATAATCCTACTGAGCTGAAGGCTGACTTGTAAATATAAAGAGGATACTCAATGAAAACTTGCAAAATAAACTGCATAAAAATACAGACTAATGCACATACAAAATAAAAGATAAATTATAACAGACTGACTAACGAAGTAGAAAAATACTCTTTTCTTTCAACATTAAGTGACAGAATAATATGGATTTGTACAGGCTGTACTTTTAGTATCCAGAGAGATTATTATTCACAATAAAAGTAATGATTTTATCTATAAGTAAAAGCAATGTTTTTCTTTAAAAAAATCTTTAGAATACAAGCTAGCTATATATTTATCTTGACAACAATAACATCCACTTGTTTACTACAATGTAAGAAGGAAGTTAAGATTTATAAACAGAAAATCACTTGTCCAAGAATATTCCACACTTAATTAGTTTGGCAGTCCAATTCACAAGTTGTTAGGTAGATTTTGCCAAAGGGAAAACAAGGAAGATATTTTTCTACTGCATCTCTTAAATTTCCTCCTTATTTAGTCAACTTTTCTTTTTCTTTTTTTTTTCTAGGAAATTTAATTCCTGCACTGATCACTTACCCTCTTGCTCAATTAAATATATGATATGTTTGAAAATGTCTTCAGAGGCTAATGATCAATAACCTTTTCTAGTTCACAAAAATTAGTATTTTTACAGTTCTTCACCTGAGAATGCACACCAACAACTTATCTCCTTTTGTGCAAATACTTGGAAGTGAGGTGACATCCTTCATTGTACTAACTTCCTGAATCCCACCTTAGATACTTCATGAAGTAAAGAAAAAAAATCTCAGTTTTTCCCTAACTCACAATAAATTATGTTCCAAGCATTTCCTGACTTCACGTTTTATTTTATTTTGTTGTATTGCAATTTATTTTGCTTTATTGTACTTTTGCACTGTATGATGCTATATTATTAGGCTGCATTGTATTTTATTCTAACAATAATTTCATATTATTTACTCAAATAATTGCAATTATAGCTTTGCTAAGTTTTTTCTTTTTTATTTATTT
>NC_022027.1:34229911-34250020 GCF_000317375.1 Microtus ochrogaster | reverse complement strand
GCTAAGTTTTTATATGACAGTTCTGTAAGGAGACCTAGTAAAATATTAGACACAATTATTTCTGTATTATAAGTATAGCTTACTAAATGTATTTCAAATAATTTTCAATAACTCATTTAACCTCAGTTAGCAGATATAATGTAAATAACTAAGTTGTATGTTCAATACAGGGAAAATTAATAAAACTCTTAGCTTAAGTATATCTTGATATCCCAAAATATTTACTGCATATAAACTTCAAATAAGCAAATGGTTTTAAAGTAAATATATTCTAGAAAATATTTATATACAAAAATACTATTGTTACATTACTAATATCACATTATCATTACATTGTTACTTGATTCAAATAATACCACATTATTAAAAATAATTATAACAAGCACAGACTTAACTTGGGCATTACATTTGATTTCACCATGGAAAAAGAACCAATAAAACATGCCTTTGATCATGAGGACATTCACTAGGCTTCTGCCCATGTCAGAAGCTGTACTGTTCCACAGTGGCCATCCTTATGGCAGGCAGGAAAACATTGCTGCCCGCTTCAGAGCCTTGGCTCTTCATTAGTGGCCATCTGCAAGGGCAGCAGAAAAGTAAGGTCTTCTCATTCTGAGAATTTCAAAGTCTTAGAAGAAAAGCAACCGACTCTACTGTAATAGTCTGCTGTTGTGACCTGGTGTTACTCTGAAAATTCTTTGGCATGAGTCCACTTCTAATGAATGAAATAAGTTAAATTAATGCAAAATATTAGAATCAGGGGCTTTTTTAGTTCATATTTTTCTTTCAACTGTGGAAGCATTTTTTTTTTAGTGTTCTGCTATCAGACAACATATGTTCTCTACATCTAAATGAAATTGGAGTGTATTGGAAAGCTATATTTTGCTATAAGATTTAATTTCGTTGTTTTATCCTCCCTAGCCAGGCATTTAAGTGTCTTCAGAGGCTATCGCCCATTAATAGATATATGAAATTTTCAAGTACAAACTTTAATAAATTCTAATTAGAAATGATATTCCACAAAAGATACATGTTTTTTAGAAACCAAATTTTTGAGGCAATTTTACCTTGCAGTAAAGTCATAGATAAACTTCATATTAAACAAACACAAAAATGATGTTTCTTCAGACACCAACAGCCAAATCCAAGTCATCTCTAAAATCTTTTTTCCTAAAGCTGGCACTTTTGTGTAAGTGCAAGATCTACAGTGAATATAATTCTGATGATTAAAAAATACTTTGCAATATTGTTCTTTTTTTTTCTTTTTTTCAATATTGTTCTTATTTTAGTCAACAACTGCTAAACATCTCAGACATAAACACCCTCCTGTCGGTGGTTGAAAGACAAGCCTTTCAAACTATTGTGGGAACTCAAGGTCTTGGTGGTCATGCTTAACTAGAATAATACTTTATAGTCCATTATAGAATGTCCTACATTGCTAATACCCCTGAACCTTACAGAATGGTCGAAGATTGCCAGGTCACATCACAGTAATGCTTCCACCTTTCTCGACAGAAGTCTTCTTATTACACTATGGTAAGTAGAAAGCCATACGTCCACATATTAAAATGCAGATACATACATAGGAAATACTTTCTAGGAATATCTTCTATTAAGATGGACCCCTGGAAAGTGTCTGGCTACAGCCGAATGGATAGTGCCTTCCACAGGAGGAAGGATCAATAGACTACAGAAAAGAAAAGGGCAAAGTACTGTAGGTTCTTAAATGAAAATTGATTTCTACCATTGACCATGAAACAAGCTCATCAGTAACATTGCTTTTGGAGAGAAGCTAATTGTTTCTTCTTAAGAGAGCGTTTGAATTTGGAACGAAAGTAGAAGAGGGAAATCAATCCTCTGTTATCAGAAGTACCTTACTCACAGAATACAGATTCATGAAATGCAATAGTTTCAGAGACGAAAGAAAGAAAAAAAATGAGTCCATTGTAAACACTGAATGGTTTTCTTTAGAAGAAAAGCTAGTTACAGTTCTCAGAAACATATAGGTTCAATTTCTAATTCCATCTTTCTTCATGTCAACAGTAGACCAATAGAGATATGTTTCCTCTCTCTCTCCCTCTCTCTCTCTCTCTCTCTCTCTCTCTCTCTCTCTCTCTCTCTCTCTCTCTCTCTCTCTCTTCCATATAGTAAGTGAAGCATAAAAATGTATGATCAAAAAGATATAATTCAAATTTCAGGCTATATGGGTGATATATCTACATTTTAGGCCATGTGCACTGTATTTATTTATCTTTATACATCATAAAGTTAAAGAACTTACTTTGATCAATTTCTGACCTAATGAATAGTCTATTCTCTTTTATATGTTAACACAAAGGATGCAGATAACTAAATAAGTTAGTAATAAAGCATGCAATTTCATTAAAGTTAGATAGCGTGATGTAAGCTTATAGCAGAAAAGCCTGGTGTAAGCCAAAATAAGGTATAAAGAGCCAAGGACCAGATGTATTTCCATAACCCAAGACAACATTTAAGTTTGAGTCAGTTATGTCTATCTATGAAATTATCTAACTTGAATTTGTGAAATCTGGATTGAGTGGGCTTATCAGCTATGTTTAGCTTATGCTCACTGAATGTAGGGCTTTAGAACAGTAATTCTCAACCTTCCTAATGCTAAAACCCTTTAATACAATCATAAAATTATTTTCATTGGTACTTCATAACCATAATTTTAATAATATAATGGAAATATCTGATATGCAGGGTATCAGTTATGGGACTTTGTAAAAGGGTAAGGGTGCTTCAACCCCCCCTCCATGGGTCATGACCCACAGATTCATCCCTACTGCTTGTACTGGAATTTTGGGAACCCATTCTCTTTGGATGGATACATTGCTCAGTCTAGATATAGTAGGGAGGGACTTAGACCTTCCCCAAAGCAATGTGCTGAGGAGTGAATGGGGGGTGAGATAGGGGAATAGGTGGACGGAACAGGAGGAATAGGAATGGGAACTGGAATTGGTATGTAAAATGAAAAAAAAGGTATTTGTTTTTATTTAAAAGAAAAGAAAAGAATTTTTAAAAGAACAAGTTTAAAAGATTGTAAATGGTGATTGACAAATAATAGTATTCAATTTATACTGTAAAAGTGAAAAAAGAACACTTTCTTCTGATCTGTGTATCAGTGTATAGGTATCAGTACATATAGTATCAGTAATTGTCTTTATTTTGTTCCTGGTAAGGAAACATTGTGGTGTCTCTCTATATGATATATATAGCCGGGCGGTGGTGGCACACGCCTTTAATCCCAGCACTCGGGAGGCAGAGGCAGGCGGATCTCTGTGAGTTTGAGACCAGCCTGGTCTACAAGAGCTAGTTCCAGGACAGGCTCCAAAACCACAGAGAAACCCTGTCTCAAAAAAACAAAAAAAAAAATATATATATATATGTGTGTGTGTGTGTGTGTGTGTGTGTGTGTGTGTGTGTGTGTGTGAGACAAGGGCTTATATTTGGTTTTATACATGATAGCATTGATCTTTATAAAGGCCTTATCATATATACAAACATAGTATGTACAACTGTAAAAGTATTTATCTATTTTATGTCCCATGAGTTAAGGGTTTACTTGGTTAAAACATTTTATTTATATATTTTTTAAAATTCCTTTTTCAATTTCCTTGGGAAGTGGTGATTGATGAAATCAAACCACTAAAAGGACTGCCGAAATAGTGGCACTACTTTACAGAAAACGTAACGGAGAAGTTTATGAATAATTTATCTCTTATGCAGATAGAAAGTGGTACATCTGGATCATAAACCCACTTTCTAACAGTTCCCTATCTGTGCATTTGAATCACAGTATATAATAAATTCAATTTTCATTATAGCATATGAATATTTCAAAGGTATATTTATACTTCTGAAAGTATTCATAGTTTGAATTTTATATAATTTTTCCATTTTAGTTTGGATGCAGAACCTTTAAGGATTCTATATTTTCAATAATTAAGTAAAACATATGTTACAAAGAATCACAAATATTAAGACTAAACACAGGTCCATATAATTATTAATCAATTTAACATCACTTTAATTTCAGTATATTAAATCTCATTTGTACTTTTTGTAAATTAGTACTATATAGTGTAAACAAATTAGATGTCTTCTCAGCCACCACAAATAATACCATGAAATATAAATTTGATTAGCTGTTTCTAAATACAGCTGTGTGCATGTGTACCTTTTTATTATAAAAGTAATACTGCAAAAAAATTATCACACAAACATCAAAATTTTGACAAGCCAAAATTGTTGCAATACCTATTGAATAATTGGAATGCTAATATATATGCTAGCTTCTTTATTTCCTGCAATCCCAACAAATCCCCATTAAGGTTACACAGAAATAAATGTTCAGTAGAATTATTCAATCATGGGGAATATTAAGTGTACTTTATTTTTCACAATAACTAGTAATTTTGAGAATCCTAGCTCCCTAGCTAAAGGACAAAAAGAAAAATAAAAGTTATCTATTCACAGTCACTCTTGAATATTTTTAGAGAACTAGTTGCTATGTCAGAGTTAATAAACATTAATCACCAAATAACAACCACAGGAGAATTGTGTTGAAACATAGTAATTCTAGGCTTCATAATTCTTAGCACACTAAAAAAAAGTTCCACATCCCATCACTGTGTCACCCTGGTTATTTTATATTCTTGTGATTTTGTATTTTCATTCTTTGTAATTTTGGCTTCTTTGTCAAAAACCAGGTATTCATAGGTGTGTAGGTTAATGTCATGGTCTTTGATTCAGTTCCATTGGTCTACATATATATTTTAATGCCAATACTAAGGTGTTTCTATTATATAGATCTATAATACAGTTTGATTTGGGGGCTGGTAATGCCATTAGAAGTTCCTTTATTGTATGGTATTGTTTTAACTCTTCTGGCTTTTTTTCCATATGAAGTTAAGTACTGTTCTTTCAAGTCTGTGAAGAATCGTTTTGTGATTTTGTTTTGGATTGCATTGAATCTGCAGATTGCTTTTGGTAAGATTGCCATTTTTATTATGTTGATCTTACCTATTCAAGAGCATGGAGGATATTTCCATTTTCTGATATCTTTGTCAATTTCTTTCTTTAGATATTCAAAGTTCTTGACATACAGGTCTTTCAGTGGTTTGGTTACAATTATTCCAAGATATTAAAGGAGAATAACCTGTTTCTGATCCTAAAGCTGCCGAAGACCACAGAAAGGAAGAAAGAATGGATTTACATCATAATATCTGTAGTCAAATGGAAACAAATTTTGGATTATAAATAACATGTTTTGTACCCCAAATCATACTAGCAATATTCTAGAAATGAAGAAGTGGTAGCAAAAATAACAGAGAATTTTATATGTGACCATGGTTTCTCAGGACCGTTTAACTTTAGAAAAATCAGTTTGAAGGATCTGGAGGAAATGCGAATTTGGTATGGAATCATAGTGACTGTAATATCTGATGTGTTGAAGTGACTGCCTTTTGTTATTTTCTTTTTGCATATAATTTGCTTTATTATCTTTCTTTTGATTGAAAATATATTATTTTTATATAAAATACTGTGATGATAGTTTCTCTTCCCTTATCTCCTCTCAGATTCTTCCAGCCTATCCAAAAATCCAAAACCATGCGTCCTTTCTCTCTCTTTTGGAAACATGTACTGATATTTCATTTATATTTTAATAAATGAAGTTTGCATGAGAGCCATACAAGTCAGCCATGCAGGCCAGGCAATGGTAGCACACACCTTTAATCTCAGCAGCCACACTAATTAGCCATAGAGGCTGGGAGGTGGTGGTAAATTCCTTTAATCCCAGCATTAGAAAGTAATATAAGGCAGGATGAGATAGTAACTCACTCTCTTTCAGACTAAGGATTTCATAGAAGTAAGAGCTCTCTAGTGACTTGACTACTTTGCTTTTCTGGTCTTCAGATTGGACAACAATATCTGTCTCTGGATTTTTATTAATTGTGCTATACAAGGAGGCAAATAAAATATACAAATAAACAAAAATAAACAAGATAAACAAAAAATAAAAAAGAAAAATCATATACTCATGTGCACACAAACACACTCACACATACTCCATAAAAATACGTAACCAGAAACTATTATATAAGCAAAAGATTAATATGTTCAAATATCACATTATCAGAAAAAAAGATCCCTACAATACCACTGAGTTCACTTTGTGCTTGCCATCTGTTGATGGATATAGACCCTCCTTTAATTGGGGTTTATATATCCTATGAGGCTCCAATGAGGTAGTAATATTTCCTTTGTGAGTGGTAAACAATTGGAGATAGTGAAAGTGGTCATTTATTATTACAGTGCTTGTAATATATATTGCATCTGCATGACATTAAAATGATTTCTCTGTCAGAGGACAGGACCCATCCTGAAAAAGATACATGATATTTATCCTTGGAGAAAGTGATCAGCCAGAGATCAAATGGAAGCAGCACTCATGAGAGGCCGGTTATAATAAAAGATGCCAGAAGCATGATCCTGCATCTAACAGTGGGCAATGTTACCAGTGATGTCTATAGGATTAAGTACCTAAGAAAATTTTATGCATTTTGAAATACCAATTCCAGTACTCGGGTGGATCTTTTTCATTAGGTATGAGAACCAAAGAGATGCACGTTACAATGCACTGTTATCCTGGCTCCATGGTGCTTCTATGATCTTTAAAAGCAGCCTGTCTCTAAGTACACATCTCTCAACCTCAAAAGAAGAAACTGAGCAGTCAGTTGTTCACTTGTCAAAGTGGACCTGTAACAAGATCCCAACCCAGAGGACAGTTTATATTGTTTACTTAATTTCTTCTCTTTGTCTTTTACTCTAAGAAATTTCTGTTTCTTTTGATTGTAAAGAAGTTTATGTTGAATGGATAAATTCTTATTAGCATTACTCAGGATAAAATTGTTGTCAATGAATTGAAATTATGCATGAAATTTTCTAGTTGTACAGGATTGTGCTTTTATGTTTTGGGAAAAACCTAGACAAATTAAAAGAACTGAAAAGAAGAAAAGCTTCTGGCTTTGAAGTTAGAGACAATAAATGAAAAGAAAGTAATTTCAGGATAGAGATTCTACTATTTAATGGAAACAGTATTCAAAATATATTTTTTAAATTTGTTTTCATTAAAATGATAGCATTTACTAGTAGACAATATTTTTCTAAAATGGTCTTCATAATTTTTGTATAAATTATAGAGATTTTATTTCTACATATGTTTATATATACACACATATATCACTTTTACTGATTCTGTTTTCTCATTCTGCAACTGTTCAAAATCATACCTTATCCCTGAAATTAAGTTATTATAATACTATCGAAGAAGTGTCATGCCATAGTGTCATTCAAGTCATGACAAGTGATAACTGGGGAGGTCTTAATTCTCTGTTAAACCTGTCCTGGAACCAGTGTTTGTAGACTACGCTGGCCTCGAACTCACTGAGATCTACCTGCTTCTGCATCTCAAGTACTGGAATTAAAGGCATGTACCACAACCATTCAGCCTATCTAATATTTTTTAGTAAGTAACTTCTAGAAGACAATATTAACACAATATATCCTCACATATCTTACATTTTTTGTCCAACAAAGATAAAGAAACAAATATCTGAAATTATTTTATGGTTCTATGAAGAACTGAACTTAAGAAGTTTCAGAAGTCTCAAGAACAAAGCAAAAGAACACCAATTGCTGTCTCCCCTCCTCCTGCCCATATCTCCTTTGGATCCCCTAGACCACCCACTCCTAGACTCCCACACCAGCAGGTATTCAATGTGATCACAAAAACTGGCCAGACTAGAAAAACACGCAACACACAGGCTGCATCTCTTTGGCTCTCATACTTCATGAAAATCCAAAGGAGGAACAGAAACCAAGGAACAACCCCCACCCCAACAAAGATAAATCCAGAAATTAGCAAAAGGACCTATAATCATCCCAAACCTAGATAAGAACACAATAACAGCCAGGACAACATGTCTCCAGTACAACCCCACTCTTTTACGACAGTAGGCCCTAACTATTCCAAGATAGCTGGAGTACAAGAAAAAGACCTTAAATCCAACTGTATGAAGATGATAGAGGTATTTAAAGAGGAAGTGAGTAAATCACCTCAAGAAATTCAGAAAAACAGAAATAAACAGTTGAAGGAAATGAATAAAACTGTTCAAGACCTAAAAATGGAAACAGAAGCAATGAAGAAAAGACAAACTAAAAAAATTCTGGAAATTAAAAAATTTATGAATGTGAACAGGAACTAGAGTCAAGATTCACCAAATGAATAAAATGGATGGAAGAGAGAATATAAGACATTGAAGTTACGATAAAATAAATTGATATATCTGTCAAGAAAACATTAAATCTAAAAAAAAAATCCTTACACAAACATCTGGAAAATCTGGAAAAATATAAAAAGTCCAAACTTAAGAATAATAGAAATAGAAGAATGAGAAAGATTCCAGCTCAAAGAACCAGATAACATTTTCAAAATAACCATAGAAGAAAATATTTCTAAAAAAATAGTAAGATTCCTATAAAGGTACAAAAATCATATAGATCAAGTAGATTTGACAAGAAAGCCCCAACATATAACAGCCTATATGTTCCTCAAGAGAAGAATGAATAGATACTATTTTGTAATTTATACAATTGTGTATTTTTCAACTATTAAAAATGTCATAAATAAATTTGCAAGAAAATGGATGGAATGAGAAAAAAATCATCCTGAGTGAGGTAACTAAGACCCAGAAAGACAAACATGGTATGTATTTCCTCATAAGTGGATATTAGATGTATAGCAAATGATAACCCAGACCCAGAAAGACAACTATGGTAAGTATTCATACTTGTAAGTAGGTATTAGCCTTTAGGTAAGTGAGAACCTACCTAGAGTTTATAGACCCTGAGAAGTTAGGTAAAGAGTGGTATCTAGAGTGGATATATGGATCTTCCAGAGAAGAGGAAACAAAATAGATTTTATTTGTGCTTTGGGGACTAGTCAGGATCAAAGCAGGAATGATGAGATGGCAGAAGGATGGGATAAATGGAGAGTTTGTGGGAAAGAAGGCCCAGTTTGGTGGACACTTGGGAAGTGGTGTGGAAACCTACTGCAGTGGAAACTCTCTGGAATCTATGAAGGTGTTTGTTTATTTATTTATTTATTTATTTATTTTTTTTTTTTTTTATTGAGGACACGTATTAATGGTGGTTTACCAGGCATGGCTTCTAGTGGAGGGAGTGAGTTGCATCTAATTGAGTTGTTGGCCAAGGGGATCTCATAGAAATCCCCCAAATAACTAGGTCAAACAAAAGGGCTGCTCTCTGAAAACTGACAAGAACAAAATCCACACACTTTGAACATGCTTGTGCTTATGTGGAGGCTTCACATCTGCATTCTAGTATCTCTGGTCCAGGTAGGTACTCTACAGCCTACCAAAAGAGAAATGCGGATACTAAGGCATCCACAAAACTTTGTCCTACTACCTGCCCTGCTTGCAAAATATGCTAGGACAATGTTGGCACTGACCTTATGGGAGTAGCTAATTGGAGTCTGATTTGAAATATCCTCTCAATGAGAAGGAAATCATACCCAACACTGATTAGGTAAGCAAGAACCAGAGACTAGATAGCCCAGAGACCTAGGGTAATACCAAACATGACTAGTCTGAGAAATCACTCAGCAACATGACTCCTAATGATATTCTGCTATACTCAGATCAGTGCCTTATCCAGTCATCATGAGAGAGGCTTCCTCCAACATAATATGGAAACAGATGCAGATACCCATATCCTGATCTTGTGCAGAGAGGAAATCGAAATTGGAGGTCTCCCTCAGAGCTCAGGGAATCCTGTGGAATAAGATGTAAAAAGATTCTAAGAGTTGAGGGGATAGACTACACCCAGAGAACACAGGCCTCTGAAAGAACTAAGCAAGACACATGACACCTATGAGTTTACAGAGACTGAAGCACCAAGCCTAATACTGGAGGGAAGAAGGAATAGGGGAGGAAATAGAAGGAGGGGATAGCTGAAGCTATGTTCAGGATATAAAGTATGAGAAAAGAATATAATTTCAATAAAAATGAAATACAAATAATAAAAATAAAAACAATAGGATATGAAAGAACACTCAAAGGAAATCTAAAAAAATGTATACTAGGAAAAGAATAAACATTTCAAATACAGGGTGCACAATGCAAGTTGGTGATTATTTTAAGAAAGAAACCTGTCATTTTACACTCAATTAAGAAGAATAAGAAATAAAGCTTGCCGAAAGGCTGTTTAATATTTTCCCCATTATTTTGAAGTCAAATAGCAGACTTTATATCAGAGTAATCAAGCCAACCAAACCTAAGAGCTATGCACTTAGGGAAATGGATAAATTTCTCTTAAGGGAAATTTTTAATGACATGACAGATAGCCATCTGATAGACTTCATTTGTTTCAATTGCTGCAGCATGGTTGGAAAAGGTGACTTTGAGTTTGGTTTGAGGCTTTCATTTTTATGATTCAATGATTCATTTCACCCATCAGTACTTACCACTGAATAATAATTCAAGGAAATCATAAAATTTTGGTCCCCAGATTATAATCAATTTATCTGGAGTCTAATGACTCAAACAAATGTATTTTATTACAATTATGGACAAATTGTAAGTGATCGCATAATGCGTATAGTTTATCTGAACTCAAAGAATAGAACCTTATCTTGCAAATCTGTATGATATTTCTTATAGTTCCTTGCTATCTTATAGTTCTCAAATTGGTGAACGTCAATTATAAATTTACATTATTAGCTTGATAGTAATGTCATTTTGCATAAAATATAATCGGATAGTTAATTCAGTTTCATTCAATGTCTGTTTTATTAAAAATAATTTGTACTTGTTATTATTTTTTCTGTAAAAATGCAAGTAATGATATAACTATGTATTTGAAGGCTAAACTCATTCTTTAGTTAATTTAGAAAGTAGTCACAAGCCAAACCTTGGTCAGTGAGGTTTAAGTCATCAATAGATAATATCGTTAAAGTGCTCTTATAGATAGTTGATGGAAGAAGTCATTATTAAGTAGGTTATTCTGACCAAATTGACTAGAACTCAAATGCAAGATAGTTAACAGAGAAACTTATTTTTAAACAAAACTATTCCATCTCATACTCAGTTAAAATTTTACTATAGATTTAAAAGCACACACCTGTCACTATATGTCATATAGTGACATATGTATGTCACACACATATACATAC
The DNA here is from genome assembly GCF_000317375.1 of Microtus ochrogaster. Lineage (NCBI taxonomy): Eukaryota > Metazoa > Chordata > Mammalia > Rodentia > Cricetidae > Microtus > Microtus ochrogaster. The sequence continues at coordinate 34,238,742 of NC_022027.1, read as the reverse complement.
ATATATTCAAAACCTAATATTCTTGGCAATAATCTGTGATCAGAGTGGGGAGTTATGAAAATGGTTTGGCTAATGATATTATAAGATGTTTGATGGTACTGGTGATTGTTACTCAGTGGCATTAAATGTTTAGTTATGGTATTGTCTTCTCCATTATATGCTGACTTTATTTACATATGTGTATATTTTAGGAAGCTTTTACAGTAGTAAGTTTCCATGTGGCTTTTCAAAAGGCCTTTAGCTTTGGTCACTCCTCCCCATGTTTTTCTCTTTTATCCTGCCTTCCCTTTTCCTCCCCATTTCATTCCCTTACTCCAGTTGCTCCTTTACCTCTACATAGCACTATATTCTATTTCCCGTTCCTTGGAAGAACCCCTTCTCTTCCCTGATTCTTTACTAGCTATTTCATCTCTGTGGCAAAATAGAAACACACTTATCTAAAGCTTAAATGTTAACATCCATGGGTAAGAAAAGGCATGTAATATTTGTCTTTTGCAGGCAGGATACTTTACTCAGGATGATATTTTCTGGTATTCATCAATATACATTCAATTTTCATAATTTCATTTTTCTAATAAGCTAAATAATATTTCATTATGTTAAAGTATTATATTTACATTACCAATTTTTATCCATCAGGTGACAGATATTTATATTGTTTTCAATTTCTGAATAGTATTAATAGACAATCCCTAAATATGCATGAGCAAATATTTCTGGAGTAAGATGGAGTCTATTATATAGATATATACCCAAGAGCTGTATAATTAGATCTTGTGTTGAATTTTACCTGAATGATGCCTTTCAGAAATTTTCAATAAACAAAGCCACGTTTCGTAATTTTTTTTCATTTTTTTTAACTTAGCACTTATTTCTCTGAGCTCTCCTTCAAGAAAAAAGAACTTTATGGCTCTACAATATTAGTTATACAAAAAAATTATAGTAATATAGAATGTAATACACATATCCTTTGGTTATCTGTTATTTTAGAACAAAGAAAAATTATTTATCTTTTAAAAATGAACTTAATTTTTAGTGTGTATCTTTGTGTGTGTACATAGTATGAATAGTATGCTTATGGTTTGGGTATGTGTATGTTTGTGTGTCTCTCTCTCTTTGTGTGCATGTGTATGTGTGTGTGTGTGTCTTTGTATGACAATATTTGTCTGTGTCTCTTATTGCTCTCCTGTCATGGTATATGTGATAATTTTTTTCAGAGATCATTTTCTTTTCCGACAGATGAATCCTGGGAATTGAACTCAGCTCATGAATGTTGCCAGAAAATGCCTTTGCTTGTTGAGCCTGGGATGTGCTTTTCATAATTCCAAAATTAATTTAGACTAGCAATTAAGCTCACTTTCAAATTTTCTTCAAAGACAGACTTTCATTACCATTTGGAGTTTAAATACTGATAATTAGGGACATACTTCCAAAGAGATATATAAAAATATTCAAGGTATGTGATATTTATGTTCAATTATTTTATTTTCTGATATGAGTAATGACTGGTCTAAACTTCAATACGAGGGTGCATATTAATCACACTAATAAAACGTATATTCTCAATCACTATCTTGTTTCAAGTACATTTGAAATTCAAAAGAGCTCACTAAGTTAAAAAATTAAAATCATTTAACTTTGGCATATTTAGGAAATGATGTATTACAAAGTTTACATATGAAGTACTAGGTTCATATTTCCTTAAAAATGTGGAAGAGTTTCAGAAGCCACTTTATTCTCTTAAGCACTTAGCATAAGGTTGTATCAACATTAGTCACGATGATGGGTGATGTGGGATTCCACTATCTATGCTGTGAATATCATTGGTTAATGAAGGAAAACTGAAATAACTCCCTAGTTCTTTTCAGATCACCACACATTAAAGCTGAATATCAACAATAGAAAGCATACAAACTCTCATGAAAGGTGGGTCAAGACAGAAATAAGGAAAAATTTAAAAACTTATAGAATTCAATGAAATTAATTCACAGTATCCCCAGACATAAGGGACACAATTAAAAGCTGAGCTAAAAGGAAACTTCATGTCACTGAGTGTCTTCATAAATAAATTTGCAGAGATCTTATATTAACAACTTAAAAGGCGTGAAATCAATAGAACAAAAGAAGCAAATACAACGAAGATGAGTAGACAGCAAGAAATAATCAAAGTGATGTCTGAATTCAGTAATATAGAAACAAAGAGATTAATACAAAGAATTAATGAAGCAAAGAGTTGGCTCTTCGAGAAAATCCACAAGATAAACAACCCTTATCCAAACTAACTAAAATATGGAGAATATCCAAATTGACAAAATCAGAAATGAAAAGTGGGACACAACAGCAAACAGCAAGGAAATCCAGTGGATCTTAAGGACATAATTTGAAAACCTGTATTTCCCCACGTTTGAAAATCTAAAAAAAAAAGGGGGATAATTTTCTTGATAGATATCACTTGCCAAAGTTAAATCAAGAAGAGAAAACATTTTAGGTCAACCTGGTGACATAGAAGCATTCATTAAATGTGTCTCCCAACCAAAAAAAAAAAAAAAAAAAAAGCCCAGGGCCAGAGGGTTTGAGAGTATAATTTTACCAGACTTTTAAAGACTTAATGCCAGTATGTTTCAAAATTTTCCAGTAAATATAAAGAGAAGGTATATAGTTTGGGTAGGAGTGAGGAAGGACGGGTGGCAGAACAAAAGGAAAAAAAATGGCTAGAGGTAAGAAAATGAAAGCAAACACTTATCTGGTCATACAAAATAGTAACTTTTTGATCTACCTTTTGTAGAAACATGTCATTATTTCCAATTAAAATAAAATAATTTGTGATTAGCTCTTATCTTACCTTCTTGTTTCATGAAGCATGTGACAATTTTTCAGACACATAACTGTTCATTAATTAAAAGATTTTCAGTATACATGTGCAATTTTACCAAGGGACTTTTACAATGCACTTGGCTAACACTTTTATGGAAACTAGTGGTTCTATGTTCACCAGAAAAAAATGCAGAAAGAAATGGAACTATACCTTGACCTTAGAAAGGTGTCTTCACATCGTAAATTGATATCATCACAGCCAGGATGCTTTGTATCACATCTCAAAGCATCAGAGGGTGTTGTGTCTCATCTTGTGGGGTAACAAAGAGGTAGTGTCCCACTTCTTTTAGTTATATGCAAGCCAAGTTCATGTTTTTAATCTCTGCTCCATGGAGAGATGAAGACATACACTCTACCACATACAAAGCTGCCTATGAGAAGAGGCCATATGTGCCTCCAAGTTTCTCATCTGGTTTTCATTGTGTAATCTGTTCTACAAATTGGGCAAAAAGTGCCAACAAGTTTTTATCATTTAAATTCATTAAATTTGTTGAATTCAATAAGTGAATCCATCTGCTATATAGAATACCTGTGTTTGTAGTCTTACTAAAATCCATGAAAATGAATATAAAAAACAGAACACTCTCTATGCTTTGATAAACATATGGAACACTTACCAAACACAGAACATGAGTGTTGCTCCAAATCTCTAATCTTCTTAAGAGTTTTTCTTTTTGCTTTGTTAATTGTTTGGGAATTTTATATACCATATACTGTGTTTGAATCAAATTCATTCCACATTCCTTACTTAAATTATTTGCCTGCCACATCCTGTCTCAACTTCATGTGCTTGTGCTCTCTATTTTTGATCTCACGGAGTCTAGTGAGCACTATGAGTAGATGTGTGAGTGAAAGGATTATCTATTGGAACAAGAGTAGCCTCTCATGAAACGTATCCCGAAGAAAACTGACTCTCACTCTCCCAGCAGGAATCAATTTTAATAGTCCACTAGCTGGAGATAGAACCTTGCAGTTCACTCTTGAGCTTGTACTGGTCTTAAGCATCCATTCACAGCTTTATTAAGCTCGTGTGTGTGTGTGTGTGTGTGTGTGTGTGTGTGTGTGTGTGTGTGTGTGTGTTGGAATTCTGTATTGTCATAACCAACAACTTCTGTACAGCAGTAGACATTCACTACTTCTACCTCTTACACACTTTCCACTCTTTCTTAAACTATTATTTCTGACTCTCAGGAAAAGGAACTATTATATATGTCCCATTTACAGCTGAACACTCCCTAGGGTGTCATTCTCTGAATATTGCTCAGTTGTGGATCTGTATATTAGTCACCATCTGCTGGAAAAAGAAGCTTCCTTTTGAGGGGTGAGAATGTATTAATCTATGGATATAAAGATAAGAACATAGAGGGCAATTTAATATTATAACCATTTAACAGAATAGTAGTATTACATTCTCCACTCAGGTCTAAGATCTGGATATTGAGGGATTTTTCTCTTTGACCCGTTAAGAATACTGAGCATTTCATTGATAACACACAAAGGATTGAAAAGAGACTTGACTTGGAGTAGCTTATAAGAGGGATACTATACTTCAATTCTCTTCTTTTCATCCTGTATCTGCAATCCATCTGTAGTTTGTGGTCTGTGACCTGTTTGTTTTCTCTCTGTTGTGTGTGTCTGTTCTGTTACTGTTGCCTTTATTCCTTTCTGAATAGTTTTTGTATGTGCCTGCAACTGTTTTCTGTTCTTCAACTAACAAATGATTATTTATTTACTTTTTATTTGACTGAAAAGAAAGCATAGTATGGGGAATGGGCTAGGAAATATGTTTTATAGAAATTATTAACAAAGTTTTACAAAGGAAAAAGTTATTTTACTGACCACAACTGAACAAGAATAACACTCAAAACAACAAAGAGATTTTAGAAAGCCAATCTTAAAGTGCAACTTGCTTAAAATAAACAATAGGTTCTTCTGATCCATCACAACACACAAATGCCCTGTACAACTGAAGTAAGAGAATTCTTTAGGGAAGCTACAACATGCAGCAAGTGCTGAGCCTACATGAATGACGTGGGTTTATTCAAAGGTGGAAAAGCAAGGGCTAGGAAAGAGCCAGCTAATTATTCATAATGAAGACAGAAATACAGATTAGAAACAAAAGAACCTTCAACTAATGATGCTAGTCAAACAAGATGACTGCATGTAGAAGAAAGTAAACATATTCATACGTGTCACCCTGAGTAAAATTCAGTGACAAATGGATCAAAGACCTCAGCATAAGGTCAGATACACTGAATCTGATAGAAGAAAAATAGTGTGCAATATCCTTGACACAGGACAAGAGTTTCTGAACAGAGAGAATACCAATAGCACAGGCACTAAGATAAAAACTAAATAAATTGGACCTCAGGAAATCTTTATATGTTTTTTTTTTGGCCTATTCAGCTTTTTATTAGACTAAGCATATGTTTTAAACAGCCAAAGTAACACAGCTTCACAGAGGTAAACAAATGTAACATACAAGAATGCAACACATCTTTCCATCATTAAAACAAAATTTTCACACCACAAACAAATAAAACACATCTTAAAATAATATTTTAAAACATTCAGTCAGGGCCTTCATAGTCCTCTCATTTATCCAAGGGTCCAGCATTGATGTGAGACAGATAATTCCAGAAGGGCAGCATCAGGCTCCAGACCTGAGCAAAAAACAGGGTCAGCATACACATCCTCCTGCAAGGTGTAACCTAGTACTGGTTTGTGGAAATGTAACTCAGTTTCTGTCTGACTTTCCAGAGTTCAGAAGGCAAAGCAGTATGGCGTTAGTAGTAGAGAAAACTCCCTTCTTTCCTGCCAGTGTTTCCCAGCATCCTTCTCAGAACACTGCAGAAAGGATCTTTTGGGAAAGCTTCAATAACTCCTCTACTCTCTTCCAGCTCTAGTAATTTCAGGGTTCTCACAGATTCAGGTTCAGTCTCCCAATCATGAACACAGGGGAAGTTACAAATGACTGTTGAGGTGTGAGTGTAGCAGGGTCATCACGTCTTCTGTCCCCAAGCCACATGGAAAGTGGAGCAGGGGAGCAGGGAAGAGTTAGTATTGCTAGAGTCCTACAGAATCCTAGTCCTGCTAGTGATGGAGGAGGGTCATATGTCTATTGGTTAATAAAGAAACTGCCTTGGCCTTTAATAGGACAGAAAATTAGGTAGGCGGAGTAGACCGAACAGAATGCTGGGAGAAAGAAGCCAAGTCAGGCAGCCACCATGATTCTCCGACCTCAGATGGATGTAGGCTAGATTCTTCATAGTAAGACACCATCTCATGGTGCTACACAGATTATTGGAAATGGGTTAATCTAGATGTGAAAATTGGCCAATAAGAGGCTGGAAATAATGGGCCAGGCAGTGTTTAAAAGAATACAATTTATGTGTTGTTATTTTGGGTAAAGCTAGCCGTGTGGGAGCGGGGTGGCAGGAAGAGGCTGCTGCTCCCCACTACACTGCTAGAGTGGATTTTTATGTCAACAACCCATTGCTGAGGGTACCCTTGGCTGTTTACCTGCATCATATTACAGAGCCTTGGCTGATCTGTCCCAGAGGTGGTGATGCCTTTTGTACTTGCAGTTAGTAAGCTGTGGAACTCCAGGTCCCATCCAGGGCAGTGGAGTAGAGGGTAGAACTCCACGAACTACTGCACAATTCATGGCTCCATCTGGAAGCACCCGCCCTTCCATACCAGCCTCAGCTAGGTTTGTGAAAATGCTGTGTCTGTCCTCCCTGTGATCTTGGTGAACTAGTGAGCACTTTGTGTCTCCATGGCCTTCTACTTCACACAGGTGTCCATTCCACACATAGCTCAGGTGAGTCTCCACAACTAGAATTGGAGTATCCCTGTTCTGGTCACTTTTGGAGTCAGGCTTTTTCTGTTAGCATGATGGCACTGAGACAGCACCTATTACTCAACCCACCGGAATTTTCCCCAATTACCTAACCTATGTAACTATTCTTGGTCTCTGCACATTCAAGGCTGGCAAGGTCTGTCTATGAATTGAAATCTTATGCACGGCAAAGCTCATTATCGTTAGAGTAAAGTGAGAGCCTACAGGATGGAGAACTATTTTTAATGTAGAGGTATATTGACCAAATATATAAATAACTAAAAACTTGTATATCAAGAAAACAAGCCCAATTTTTAAAAAATGGAGTGTAGCTATAAACAGAGAATGCCTAACATAGGGATCTCAAATTGCTGAGAAACAATTAAAGACATGTTCTGCATGCTTACTCATCACGGAAATGAAAAGCAAAGGTACTTTGAGATTTCAGTTCACTCCAGTCATAATGACCAATATCAGTAAAACAAATGACAACTCATGCTGGTGAGGATTTGGAGGAAGAGACGTACATATTCATTTCTGGCAAAAGTAAAAAGTTTTAGTGCTACTGTAAAAATCTGAGTGGCTATTCCTTAGAAAGATGAGGAAAAGTCTACCTCAAGATCCAGCTAAACCACCCTTGAAAATATATCCAAAGGATGCTACATCCTACTACAGAGACATTTGATAAACCTTGTTCATTGTTCTATTTATAATAACCAGGAATTGGAAACAATATACACTTCCCTCAACAGAAAAATAAAGAAAATGTGATGCATTTACCCAATGGAATTTTACACAGCCACTGAAAGAAATTAAATAGTGAAATTTTCAGAAAAATAGATGGAGCTATAAAAAAATATACATAGTGAGGTAATCCAGACCCAAAAAGATAGATATAATATGTATTTGCTTAAATTTAAATGTTAGCTCTTAAGTAAAAAATAACCAAGCTACAATCTGTAGAACCACAGAGGTTGGGTATAGAGTTAGGGACTAATGAGGAGAGACAGTTCTCCCTAGGAAGGGGAAATAGTAGATAGTTATGAAGAGTGGATACAGTGACTGGAATGGAAAGATCATATGGAAAGGGTGATGGAAGGTTGTGGATGCAGAAAGAGACACTGAAGTAGGGCCATTTGATGGGTCATATGGAAACCAAATACACTGAAGAAAATACAAGTGGAAATAAAACTGGAACCAGAAAACACATTGTCACAATCATAAACCTCATGAGAAAGTCTACACATAGAATGAACCAAGCAGAAAATAGAACATTAGAACTTGAAGAAGTAGAGTATCTATATCAGAAATCAAAGAATACAGAACATTTTTAAGAACAGGAAAGAGACATAGAAGAAATGTGGAAGGCTATAAAAAGCCTAAATCTGCAAATGTTATACATATATGAGAAAGAAAAATATCAAGTCAGGGGCATAGTCAAGGTTTTTAAATAAGATTAGACAAGAAACTTTCCCAAACTAAGGAAACACATACTCATGAAGAAATATGAAACAAAAATAACGTCAATTTCTCAGGAACATAAAATAAATATTTTAAAGCATAGCATAGTTAAAACATTAAAAATGCAGATTATATAAAATTTATCAATAGATACAAGGAAAAGAAACATAAATCATATATAAAGAAACATCCATTTTAATCATATTTGATTTCTCAATAGAAACACCAAAAGTCAGAAGAGCCTTCTTGAACAATGCATCATAAGTTCTAAAAACTATGACTTCCAACCTAGACTATAGCCAGCAAAATGCTCTGCTGTAGTTGAAGGAGAAAGAGTTTTCTTATAACAAACAGCCCCCAACCAAAACACACCAAACAAACTAAAACTAAACAGTGGACTACAAGAAATATATATATATATATACCTGAATCAACGAATAAGCAATGCCAAGAGATTTTAGAAAGAAAACAAACAATTCTATAAATTAATGAGATACATATAAAACACTAAGAAAACAAACCAACAAAAATAAAACAAACAAAAACCAGAAAATCTGCAAACTAATTGAAACTCTCCCTCATAATTCTAATTATTAATGGTCTCAGTACCCGAATCAAAAGACAGAGGATCACCAAATATATTAAGAAACAAAAC
>NC_022027.1:34223916-34229575 GCF_000317375.1 Microtus ochrogaster | reverse complement strand
GACTGCTCTTTGGACTGGAGAGGGAGGGGGAGAAGGGTGGGAGGAGGGGGAGAAGGGTGGGAGGCTGGGAGGAGGCGGAAACTTGTTTTTTTTTTTCCTTTTCTCAATAATATATATAAAGAATCTCATCATGGCCCTTAAGATAGATACCAATGTAAAGTAAAGGACGGAAACTGATTCCAAGCAAATGGGATCAGGAAACAAATAGGTGTTGCCATTCTAATCTCTGAGAAGACAAACTTCATACTAAAACTGATGAGAATAGAAAAAGAATGGCACATCATTATAACCAAGGTATATTTATCAATCATGAAAACATTAACATATGAAACATATGTGCCCCAAACTTTGGTGCATCCAATTTTATAAAGAGTATACTAAGTAAAGATACAGATTAATGCAAACCAATTAATAGTAGGTGATTTAAACACCCCACTTTCTCTATCAATAGGACATCTCTGCAAATAATAAACAGATAAACCTCAAAACTGAGTGATATTTTACATCAAATAGGCCTCACTGACATCTACATAATATAATGTCCAAATACCAACAAATATATATTCTCCATAGCATAAGGAAGCTTCTGTAAAATGAACTACATACTGGATGACAAAGAAAACCTTAACATGTAAAGAAAATGGTGGGAGTGGTGATGCTCACCTATAATTCCAGGACTTGGGAGAGAGAGAGACTAATAGGTCTCTCTGAGTTCAAGTCCAGTCTCATCTACTAATGAGTAGACCATTTGATGGGTCATATGGAAACCTAATACACTAAAGAAAATACAAGCTGAAATAAGGGCTATTTCTAGAGACCTTGTCTTAAACAAACATACAAACAAACAACAACAAGAAAAGAAGTACAGCTTTAATCCCAGCATTGGGGAGGCAGAGTCAGGCAGATCTCTGTGTGTTCAAGGCCAGCCTGGTCTACAAGAGCTAGTTCCAGGAGAAGATCCAAAGCTACAGAGAAATCCTGTCTAGAAAAACAACAAGGACAACAAAAACCAAATAATGGAAGTAGTAGAGCCTTTTATTTAAAGTTCATTAAACTTAAAAGCACTTTTTTACTTCTTGAAACAAGCAAAAATGACATTCTAACTTTCTGATTTTCTGTCTTTGAGAAACAGGTAGTGTAGGTGTCTTTGCCATTGTTGTTTATTCCCCATTGTTCCATTCCCTTTATTGAGTCTTCTAAGCCAGTATTTGCCTGAGTTACACATCTTATCCCATAACATTCTAGTTGTTCCTCACACTGATATAATATGAATCAACTTGTGTTGTTAAACTATAAAGAGAAACTGAATACTCATATCAAAAAGGAAACTAATAATTATGTGTGTCTCTTCTCTCCTGTCTTGTCATGTTTCTGGATTTCCCCAATAACACACATGCATCAACCAACATGTGAGATGAGAATGTTTGGTTACAACCAAGTAACATTTTCTTTTCTATTTTTTCTCTAAAAAACCTCTCTGAGCCACTTGATTACCAACATTTTATTCATCATTCATTAGGTTTGTTATATTAGGACGGCATTTTACAGTCATTCAAGACTTTACCTTTATAGTAATATAAGATAAAATCCTAGGTATACATGTTGTAATTTATGTTAATATATAGAATAATGTATGTCAGAGCACAGCAATCAATAAATAACCATTGTCATTGCTAGTATTCATACCAGGAGAAAACTTCATTCCACACCATCACAGTCCCTGAGGCATTTTAGATAGGCAATAATCTAATGGGCTCTTTTTTTTCCTTCTGAATATTATAAATCAGTTGTTTACAACAAAAATGATTTATTCATCTTTTTTATTCTTCTTCATTTTAACAGTAATATTTCAATTGTAAAAAAAGATTTTTCTTTTAAAAATCTTTAAAAATCAAATATTGATTTTTTTGTTCATGATGTCTATTTACATTATAATAATGATGTGTTTGGAATTTATCAGTCATATTCAATGCTATTGATGGAAAAATACAAAAAGGGCAGCTTTTATCTGCCTTGCAAGAATTCATCAATCTGAAAGAATATTTCACAGCATGGCAACATATCTATTTCTACAACTGACATATCAAATAGTAGGTGACAGGAAGGGCAAATGGTTTATTATAGGCATAGAATTATAATTGGCATGACCTTGGAAGAATATGAACACTGAGTTTTATATTTAATTGAGGATAATCTCAACGTTTCCCCTTGACGAGCATCATTTCAACCACAGGAGACTCCTGTGATATGTTTCACATTTTGTCAAAGAGAAGATGAATGCTCCTGAAAAGAGTTCCGTCATGATCAGTTGAACACAGGACAACATATGAGCACAAATAAGCATGTTGTAATATTCCTTGGAAACTGTAAGATTTTTCATTTTCCTATGGATTATTTAGCCCCTCCAAGACTGACCGTGAAAACCAAACGCAGACTCAGAAGTAAATAATGTGGAGACTAGTGAGGAAGCAGAAATAGATGTCTAAGTCCTAAAGATAGCAAAGAAAGTGGAGCTAAAGAGTGGTACTCAATGAAGGCATGGCAGTGATGATAAATAATTAAGGTTTTGAAGAAAAGGAAAGCATCAGTTGTTATGTAGGGAACTAAGGATTTACAATGAGGAAGGAAACCTAGAAATTTACTAGCCATCTCATCAAAAAAAATGCATTTGGTAAGTGGTGATGGGTAGAAAAGTGTAATGAGGATGCAATAATAATTGTAAACTTCTCTAAATCATGCCGCTATACAAGCTGATGAGATAGGAATATCATTACATCAAAAATATTTTTTTTCTGAAATTTTTTATGCTGGTAAACTGTGAAACCAACTGAGGCCACCACAAGATAAAGAAGTGCTAGAAAGCATCATACCATACCAAGAAAGACCTAATAGGAAATCAATTAGAAATATAAAAAGAATTTTTATATACATAGTTAAGCAACAATATTAAACATTTAGGCAGTGTAGTTTCACACTTTTGACGATGATACGCATGGGAGACAAAACCTCAAATTTGTTCAGGAGGTGGTGGTGCACACGTGCCTTTAATTCCAGCAATTAGGAGGCAGACACCAACAGATCTCTGTGAGTTTGAGGTCAGCCTACTCTGCAGAGCAAGTTCTAGCACATCCAGAGCTACACAGTGAAATCCTGTCTTTAAAAAAAAAGAAAAGGAAAGAGAAAAACTCAAATTCTATAATGGACACAGTGATGGCTTCCATGTACATTCTCATAAAATAATTTCTTGAATCTGTTACTATATATGGCAAAAGAAGATTCATTGGTGTGTCAAAATGGGGCCATGAAATGTAACAATTACTGTAGATTCCATAAATTTAACCAATATAGTTTCATAGAAGTTGGGGTGATATTCAAAGGAAATGAAGAAAGTGGTCCTGAGCCAGAATATAGTGTCCTACAATACAAGGTGGATAGCCAAGATAAATTTCCCTACACTCTCAGAAAAAAAATTTTAAACTGAGGTAAGTCAGTTATCCCAAAATTCATTTTGTCACTTCCAACACTTGAAGACACACCTAGGAATCACAGTATAAAATTTCTGCAGAAATCATTGTTATATTTCCCAAACCTGAAAATTGAGAAGTAAATTGACATTGTTTATAAGTCTAAGGTGTTTTTGTTGTATTGGGTCACTGTAGTTAGTACAAACATTTTGACACTCCACAACTACACATATATTACTAAAATCATAATAATAACAATGATGTATCATCAGAGACTGAATATACATAAATATGATTACAGACAAATACATATGATGAAAATTTTTAATAATCAGTTATAAAGTTTAATATGTAGTGTCCTCTCAACTATTTAAGGTTTCAAAGTTCTGGCCTAACAAACAAGAAAATTTAATTTTTTTAATTTGAGACTGTTTTCTTTTAAATTTCAAAATAACTTTTTTTTAAAAAAATGCAATGATTAAAATGATTGTTTGGAATAACCATAAATGCATTAAGAATATAATTTTACTAATACATAATTATTTTATCTAGCTTGGGATTTATATCTGCACTAAAACTGCATGATATCCACATATGAAGAGACTATATCTTCTTTTGTCTTACTTAGCTCTAATCTTTATGTGTTTTGTAAAGTCATTAATGATATATTCTTTTCCTTTTCTGATATTTCTTTTTATTTATTCAACTCAGACCCATCCTCTGGTACAAAGTTCTGTACCGTATTTAACTTGAAATACTGTAGCTTTTGCTATCTTACTTTTTCCTTGAATATATATCAATTGACATGGTACTATTTTTCTCAGTATATTTTTATCTTTCATTTTTATTTTAAGGAGTGCTATGTTTGCAATGGCTACAGCTTTATATCACTCCTGAAGGTATTAGAAATCAATTTTGTTTCCAAATAGCCTAAAGTAATTGCTATACAATTAATAAAAGTTTAGCCTCCTACTAAGAAAATATTTAAAGCAAATAAAAAATTTAGAATTAGGATAAATAAAGTGTATTTCTATATGTAGTAATTTTCCTGAAGATATCTCCATTACTTTATATTATATTTATAGTTATAAATAGTTTATTCTTAAAACCAACTTTAAATTTTGACAGAAAGTTTTAATGATGAACTTTATAAGTGAGTAATATATAAATGCATAATACCATTCTGTGCTAAGTAGAAATATCATCACAGGATTAATATTCTCATCACCTCACTTAGCTTAGCAATCTAATTTAATGAAAAATGTCTGTGCATGTAACTGACATAAATTTCTCCATATATCTTTTTAGATAAAAAGAATGTCTGTAGAAATGTTGCTTCTCACACTGAACTATTCTCAATGATTTATGATGCTTTTCCATTTTTGGATAATTCTTCAGATTCAGTTTTTAATATTACATTTTAATCCATTTCTAATGGTTTTCACTCTTGTTTGAAATTGATACTGTCACTTTGGAGGACCGTGAAAATCTGTTTTGTTTGGTTTTGCAACATAGCAAATAAATCTGAAAACTAGGGCAACTATAAATGAAATGGTATGCTAAGAGTTAGAATAGCAGTGAGCTAATTACTGAACTTAGAAATTTCTCAGTGTTTATTAAACAGTGTTTACTCCAACATTCTCATCGATCAATTTTTCCACGAGTAATAAGAAATAACACTTCTTCAGTTGAACTTAACTGAATTTGACTATTCAATGTAATTAATTAAAAGACAAATTTGCAAAGTAATTAATTAAAAGGCACATGTACATTTAATAAATATCGGAAATGATACATATGTGTACAAATTGCTGTTCCAAGTAGTAACTTTAGAAATAGAATCCATATGTTTAATGTGTATATTGGAAGAATGATTATTCTAGATGCGCAGATATGCTGTTCTGGCACAATTCAGACAAACCTCAAAACACTCCGTGATAAAATATATAAACAAATAATCTAATTTAACCAGGAACTATGAGAATTAACTAATAATTTAACCAGGAATTACTCTTTTGACCCAGAGTAGTCAGGATATGTTTTACCATTCTAAGATACGTGTGTGTGTGTGTGTGTGTGTGTGTGTGTGTGTGTGTGTGTGTGTGTATCTGTACGCATTTATGTGTAACTTTGTGACCGATAAGTATGTGCACTATATGCATACTGACACCCATGGAAGCTAGAAAATATAGGCT
>NC_022027.1:34219799-34223816 GCF_000317375.1 Microtus ochrogaster | reverse complement strand
TTTTACCATTCTAAGATACGTGTGTGTGTGTGTGTGTGTGTGTGTGTGTGTGTGTGTGTGAGTGTGTGCGTGTGTGTGTGTGTGTTTATGCGTTTGTATGTGTACGCATTTATGTGTAACTTTGTGACCGATAAGTATGTGCACTATATGCATACTGACACCCATGGAAGCTAGAAAATATAGGCTCTCCTGTGTCTTAGAGTTACTTTTGCTTTCATGAAACATCATAATCAATAGTAAGTTAAGAGTAGAAATGTTTGATTTGTCTTACATTTCTACATCATAGTACATCATCAAGGGGTCTCAGGAAAGGAACTCAAACAGTGCAAGTGTACCTCATTTTCTTTTTCTTTTCTTTTCGAGACAGGGTTTCTCTGTAGTTTTTGGTACCTGTGCTGGAACTAGCTCTTGTAGACCAGGCTGGCCCCTAACTGACAGCAATCCACCTGCCTCTACCTCCCAAGTGCTGGGATTAAAGGCGTGCGCCACCACTCCCTGGCCCCATTCTCTTCATCTGTTCTTTGGTTGTAGGGCTTCTAGCTTGTTTTCTAGTTCTGACTATTATGAATAATGCTGCTATGAAGATAGTTGAACAAATGTCCTTGTGGTATGAGAATGCATTCTTTGAGTACTATGCCCAAGAGTGGTGTTGCTATGTCTTAAGGTAGACTAATTCCCAGTTTTCTGAGAAACTGCCATACTGATTTCCAAAGTAGTTGTAAAAGTTTGCACTCCCACCAGCAATGAAGGGATCTTCCCCTTACTCCACATCCTCTAGCATAAGCTGTCATCAGTGTTTTTTGACTTTAGTTTTAAAAAGTATTTATTTTACTTTTTGAAATTACTACATGATCACATATGCCACTCCTTTCTCTCTTTCAGATTCATGGCCTATTAATTAATTCTTTAGATACATATATCATCCTTAAGATATAAATATAGCCTTCTCAGTCTTCATAGTGTTACATGTATATACGTTATCAGAAAAAAACATAAATTCTTACTAACATGACTGTCTCAATATGAACAGAACAAAGACAATAGATATACTACAGTGGATGGGGAAGAACACACAAGGCTTCAGCCATTGTGTTGCAGAAAGAACTTTAGGTAACTCAGGAATGTTAAGCTGACGTACTCTGTGGTATGAAAAAGGACTGAATTTTAACCTTTTGCATGTGAATAATAATCACCTTTCTTGCATGTTAGAGCTGCCTTCATTCTGTATACATTACAGTATTATGCACAATAGCCAAGGTATTAGAACAATTTTTCATCCTAGATGTATTGAAAAATTGTACATATGCACAAAAGTGCACACATGTTCATACATACATACATATATAACCATCCACAATCAGAAAGAGATAGTACCCACTGAAACAACATAAGTAAAACTAGAGTATATTATGTTAAGTTAAATAACCTATATCACATTGGAAATAAATTTTATGTCAAACACAAGAATATAGACTACAAAAGTTACTAGCACTAGATGTTGGAAATAAATATAAATATATTACAGAGACCACATTTTTAGTTACGTTCAATGTGTTTCTGTAGTTCCAGTGTACACCCTAGTAATGACATTTGATTCATGATATTAATCCTTCAGGTGCTTTTATTACCAAAACAAACAAAAAAAGAGAAAGGTCACTCTAAAAGATATGCTAATTCATTAATTAATGTAATAAGCTTTTATATAAATAAGTTATTAACTTATATTACATTTCTTAAAGATAATCAAAATTAATATTAAAATGCTCGCTACAATCAATAAAATATATATTCAAAATATTCTCTTATCTGTAGTAAAAGGATTTTATTTCAACGTCAATATATAAATGGGAATTTGTTCACATTCCAATGCAGTAAATTCCACAAAATGTCAGGGTGAGAATCTTAAATAAGTATTTATGTCTTAGTTGATTGAATTTCAATTCATTGAGTGGTCACCATGCTCACGCTGTTGTAGTTATTTTCGAATTAATTATTGCAACTTCCACAGTGGGACTCTAAGCAATAGGCTCTTTTTTTACAGATATTGTTCATGTAAAGGACATTAATCCCAAATTTATCTAGATTAATATCACTTAAATATAGCCACTAATAATCTTATTTACATATTTTGGGTAGTTTTCACCCTGCACAGATCCTCATGTTTTTGTTTTGTTGCTTGCATGATCACATTAACCCTTAAGACTGTGGCATCATTTACAATTCTGAGTTAGGAAATCTGATGATGATGATGTCAGATAACTCACGAAATGTCAAAGATCGTAAGTAGAAAATTTGATTAAAAAAATGCAGCAAATGATTGTGTTACTAATTTTAACTGTCATAGTCACTCATATGTCAGTTTCAAGTAAGCACCTCCAATTTCCCAGTCTTTATGTTATATTCTTTCTGTCCCAGGATGGAAAGTTGTTCTTTCTTCTGACATGGTGGCATGCTGCCATTAAAGCATCCTCTAATAAATAAACACATCTATTCAATGTCACAACAAATTAGAAAGTACTTATTTCTGTTCAGTGAGCTGAATGAAATCAGTAATCACTGGGGAGTTGCCACTGTAATTCATTAAAGTTCTTCACAGGGCCTCAGTAACCAGCTCTAAGAATGGAGCCAAAGTATGGGTTCTTTAGTGAGAGAAAGTAAGGATCACAGGCTCATCTCAAGTGAAGATGTTCCAGATAATTATCCCATCACGGTCTCTCACACTTCAAAATTTAGACTTTCCTTCTGAATAAGGGATGATATTTTTCAGAATCACATAATATGCGGAATGAATCCAATACCTTTTTAAACTGAAAAGATAAGTATTGTATTAGTCCAGTTCTCTAGAGTAATAGAACTAACTGATAGATTTATTAGATTTGCTTACATGATATGACACAGGTAGTCACTTATCAATCATAGAAGAGGTCAAAAATCTGATTCATGCTCTGTGCATGGCCTAGATATCTCAATAGTTCCAATCTGGCCCTAAAAGCCTGGAGGATGTTGGAAGAGCTGTGTTTTTTTGATCCACGTTGGGAGCATTAACAATAAGGTTCTAATATCAGTGAAGGAATGCCATAACCACAGAGAGATGACCTCACCAGTGAGAATGAAAACAAGAATGTATAAAGCAAACGTTTCCCCTTTATATGTCCTTCTGTCTGGGCTGCCACAAGAAGTCTGGGATGCTCACCTTAGGGTGTGTCATCTTACCTCCAATAATTTCATCTGAAAGGTCCATCAAAGGCAGTGCCTAGCAGCTTATAATTTTAGTCACTTCCAGATACAGTCAAGTTGACCACCAACATTAGGCATCACCTGCATTTAAATATACAACATAAAATGTGTTTTGTTTGGTTGGTTTCTGAAAAGTATCATGGAATACTTTCTTTTTGGTTTCAGATCTGCCTCACTGATCACACCTTAGCCTTTCCTCAATAGTCCACTTTAGCTAAGCATTATTTTCAGCTTCTTGAGTAGGTTTGTTCTTTCTCTATTCCCCTGGTGCTAACTTTAGATTGCATTCCCTGATTATCTTCGCCTTCTATCTATATACACCTCCTTTGATGATACTGCTGAATTTTTAAGCCTGGACTGCTGGCTTCATTATTCTCTTCCATTTTGTTTTCAGAACTTCCAATTCATATACCCAACTAGACATAAGAACTTCATTTGAATCTCTGAAAATATTGTAATCTTAGCATTCTTACAATTAATTTAACCTCTCTTCTAAAACTATTCCACCTATCCCAATTTAGGAATGGCAATCCTTTATTTGTATCTTTGTTGCAAAGCTACAAATAATAAAATATTTCCCCTTTCTCGTCCCTCTATCCAACTCTTTATCAGAAAATCAGATTTTAATTAGAAATCATTTCAGGTTCCACTAGACTGCTATTACTGTTAATTTTCTTAATTCTTAAAACATCTTATTTTTATGAAATTATTGCAAGGTAGTTATAAAGTATTTTTCTGCTTTGTATTTACCATTTCCCTTTAATTGTAATCTTAGAAAAT
>NC_022027.1:34217518-34219699 GCF_000317375.1 Microtus ochrogaster | reverse complement strand
TAGGTTCCTTTGTAGAGCTTGTGATCCCCTAGCCATGGACTTCTGACTAGGAATCTAATCGCAGACATGAAAACCTCTCCTATAGTAGAGCCGTCAAACCCCATCAGAAAAGAGTTTCCTTGAAGTGGTCATGCCACTATTGCCACTAAAGCCACCACCGCCCAACTTTGTAATTAGATTACTAACTAGTAGGATCCCAGAAGGCGGTTTCAATCATCCTTGGTTTGATTCACATACAAACTGTCCTCTACCACATCCCATGCCATCTCTGCTTTATACTTTAACACCCAGGATTTATCCCTCTTCTTAACAATAATGTTTATAAGATTTGCAAATTGTTTATGGAGATTAAAACCAAGTCACCAAAATGGCCCTCATAAGCCTGCAAGATCAGGATCACATTTCTTGGGACTAAGGTCTGGCAGACACTAGCTCCAGATGAGGATCTTAGAAACTGTTATTTCTTTGTCCACCATGCTTGCAGTCTAATATCGAACAGTTCTGCCTTGAGTTTTTTTTTTAATTTTAGTTTTTGACTTTCTACACCCCCACTTTTCTACCCAATTGTTTCCCCCAACTCGTGTCACCAAATAAACCATGGGAAAATTTATTGGACTATTATGTGTATTTTTACTTTTAAGGTAAAGGCCACAATAACTTGGATGACAGTTGCTCTTATTTATTTTAAAAAATAACAAAAAAATTTACAAGGAAGAGGTAAACAGAAAAACATGTTAAATAATTTCCTTCTAAAGAATCTTGTCCTTTGAACAGATCACTTTTTATACTGATATAGCAATTGATGGGTTTATCTTGATGATTGAAAATATTGTCTATATTTCTGGTATTTTAAAAGTAAATTAATTTTGAATCACTCAGTTGACTGAATTAAAATTTTCCCATGACCAATGCAGATAGTTATTTACAAGGCCAATCATTAAAATCCCGTTTAATACAATTTAATTAAGAAAAACAAATTTTAAATTAATTAAATGTTGATAGACACATTATGACATAAGGAAGCACTTTTAAAGAAGGTTGTGACAGTATTGGGTGTTATAAATCAAAAGATATGAAAAATATTATTATTATTGATGAAGGAGTATCGATTTGTTAGAAAATAACCATGTACCAATTATATAAAACATTTTCTTCACATTTATCAACTTGAAGCTGCTAGGTCTTTGGATCAGGAAATTTCTTCTGGTTGGGTAAAGCATATTTTTGGCTCAGAATTTATTATTAAATAAAGCAGTAACCTAAGGTGGCTATGAAATCTTCAGTCTTGAGTAGGGAATCATTCATGATCACTTGAGTGACAGCCAACAGACCTCAGTACCCCATTGGTTGTCAGTCAAAGACCCCCATCTCCTTCCACATGAGTTTTAAGGGGTCAGTTTATGTGCCTGTAAAGCTAGGTCTTTGGTTTTCTGGAGAATGAGATGTTCAGAAGATGGCATGGGAAAAAGAACTCAAGTTAAGTGTTACAACAACATATCTCTTTTATAACCAAATTCTTTTATTTCAGGTTTTTTATTGATTTTTATTGAGCTCCACATTTTTCTCTGCTCACCTCTCTGCCTATCTCCTCCCCTTTAGCCCTCCCCCAAGGTCTCTATGCTCCCAATTCACTCAGGAAATCTTGTCTTTTTCTGCTTCCCGTGTAGATTAGATCTTTATAAGTCTCTCTCAGTGTCCTTGTTGTTGTCTAAGTTCTCTGGGATTGTGATTTGTGGGCTGGTTTTCTTTGCTTTACTTTTACCAAATTCTTAATTTGTCAGACTGTCCTTTTCACTTTTTACTCAAGAACATCATTAATTCAAGTCCATGTACTCTAGGTAAGGTTCCTTGATGAAGACACAGACATCAAGGTACAGAGATCATGATGGCCTTGTTAAAGGCTGATAGTGATTATGCACCTGATTCTACTTAATTATGTTTAGATTCTAGGTGTAAAGCACACATCACTGCAATGGTCCTTGACAAAATCTTATCTCAGTTTGGAATACAATCAAACTGTTTTAAATTTATGGAAGGAAAATTAAAATGGAGCAAAAACAATGTCTCCTACAACTTTGCTGGGGTTTACAAGCTCAGGTGGGAACTTTGTGTCTTTGGTACAATGTTGAGGTTGTTTATCAAGAACCTAATCTCTCTCTCTCTCTCTCTCTCTCTCTCTCT
>NC_022027.1:34166927-34217418 GCF_000317375.1 Microtus ochrogaster | reverse complement strand
CACACACACACACACACACACACACACACACACACACACACGCACACACTCCCAGGACTTCCATTATCACCTCTACTATTACCACTGTTATTACCACCACCATCATACTACTCATAGTAAGAACTGAAGAAATTTACAGGGAATGTAGGAACACCTCAGGAGGACACAGACATTGCTGTAGTCAAGAAAGTGAGCTCTCCAGGGCTCCTTAAATTTCTCCATTTGCTGCACGTTTTACCCTGGGAAACTATGAACTTGGTATGGAACTATAGAAAATAGGAGTAGATATCTAAAAACTGACTGAGAAAGAATCATAATGAAATGTATCTTAAGCTGGATGTGGTGGAACATACCCTTGGGAGGCAGAGGCAGGCAAATCCCTGTGATTTTGAGTCTAGTCTAGTCTACAGAGCTAGTTTCAAGAAATCCAGGGTTACACAAAGAGAACAACCAACAAAAAAAACAAGCAAACAAGAAATGTATTTTAAATTATTTATGTATATATATATATGTGTGTTTGTATGTGGTTTTGACATTTATTAAAGTCAAATTTGCATGCTAATGAGATAAATATACTTGTTTATTTTTCCAGAAAGAGTTGAACATTAATTGAACATGCATTACTGGAGGGCATGGAGCTTCTTTTGAATCTGCAGAGTGATTGATATTTGTAGTTCATAATCAGCAATTCTGAGATCACTTGACATACTATACTTTAGTGTAAAGTCACAGCTACTATACTCAGGGTCATTGCAGAAGTTGTTGAAAATCCTGTGTTAATCATAACCTAGAATTCACTTAACATTTTTATGTAAAATTCAAATCAGAAAGCCAAAAAAATATTTAAAATATAATAATCATAATAAACAATCTATTGTTAGACTACTTTTATTAATTATGGTTAATTCTGATAGCAAAATAACTTTCTTAAAGTGATTAACGCGTTAATATGCACAGAAAAATTTAATGTATAATAAAAAAATAAAACAACAAGAACAACAAAAAATCATCACCATCAGCACTGGAAGAAGGCCTAGAACTCCAGCCAAGAGATTTCAGGTGTTGTGTGGTGTGGTGCCATGCTAACTGCAAAGTTGGTATTTTGTGTGGTCAGGAAGAAAGGCAACCATAAAGTCCCATGACCCAATACAGGCCAGCTCTGACAGGAACCCTGTAGATTAATTATCAATTAATTTAAAATTCTTCACTGTTCCATCTTTTGAAACCTTTGGATGCTGACAATTATTTAAATACCATCTTAAATTCTTTCATATGACACTTGTGTAAGAACATCTCACATAGTGTAAGAAGTTGTATACTAACCTACAGAAAGGTATTTGAGCCATGGCAAATATCTCAATTTTGATCTTCATAACTTCACACAGAAGTCTCTCTTATGTATACTAGACTTAAAATAGAATTTTGGAAATGATTTCAAGCTAATCAGGTCAACAGATTTTAATAAAAACTCATCATAATGCCATTAACTGCTCAATATCCTCCTGATATTTAGAGAAATAGTCAAATTGATATTTTTAATTTCTCCTCCTTTAAAGCCAATGTCTAAGAATGAAGAATTATGTCTGTTAATTATATGTTTAGGATTTTAACATAGATTTTTAATAAACAATATTTTTTGTTTTAATTAAAACATAATTATATCACTTCTTCCTTCTCTTTCTTCCCTCCATTTACTTTCTATACCAGATTCTTTGAACATCTTACATGACCTCACACTAAAATCTTAGCAATACATAAATTTGAAATTAATTGCAATATGTATCTTTAAAGGCTACAGTTACTTAGTCACAAAATAGAGACTTTTCTAACCCATTTATTAAATTGCATGAAATGTGACTTCTATTTATAAATTTCATGTTTTCAATGAACCCTTAAAGAAGCAGTTAATAGTTTATTTGAAATATTGTTGTCTGTGTAATATAGACATAGATTTCATATTCAAGATAGTCTAACTAATGTGTTCTAGGAAATCCCAAAAGCTTGAAGGTATTAAGCAATATGCTTATGAACGAAGATATGACAAGAAATACTTTATAGATCCTTGTTTGGGAACTTAAATTATAATAGTGCTCTTTGGATCTCCTAGGACCATGGGGTTTCATTTTATAAACATGATTTTAATTTTGATTTTTCAAGATTGGATTTCCCTATGTTCAGCTCTTACTGTGTCCTGGAACTTGTTTTGTATACTGGGCTGTTTTTGAATTTACACGGATCCTCCTCCATGTGGCACCACTGCCAGGCAAGGTTTGGCTTTCTATTTTTTCTAATATAGCAATCAGTAATATCTCAATGGTAATGTCTATGACTTTTGGAGATTTTACAGTTTCATTTCAATATTTGATGTGTGATAGAGAAAATTTAGTGTCATTAATTGTGTAGATATTTTTTGTTTCACTAGTACTATTTAATTCTGAATATATTTTGGTAAAGAAATATTAGAAAAATATTCCTTGTCCTGAATATGCTCAACAGTGATCATATAAACTATCACAGCAAAATTAATGCAGTGGATAATTATTTTTAGCATCAGCCACACTTATTATAAAAGATTGGAAATACAAAGAATTGATAGAAGAAATGAGGATCAGCGTCCAAAACCTATTTATCAGACAAGGGGAAGGCAGAAAGAGCAGGTTAATTTAGAGCCACACTATTAGTGAGAAGTCTGAATAACCTACCCAGGTGTATGTAAAGCACTGAAGAACAACAGCTCAGGTAGAAGAATGTTTGTCTATCATACTCAAAGCCATGGATTTGATCATTGAAACCACTTCAACTCAGCAATGATACACTATAATCCCAGAATTCTGGAGATGGAGACAGGAATATTGGAAGTTCAAGGGCAAATTTAGCTACATATAGAATTTAGGACCAATTTTAGGTATAAAATATTCAGTTGAAAAAAATAAAGAAATAGGAAGACAAGGTGTGAATGAGAGAAGAAAGGAAGGAGGAGGGAAGGAAGCAGAAGGGAGGGAAGGAAGGAAACATTTATAATTCCACATTTGAAGATTTCCATATATTTCTTGGCATGAATCAAGCATAATGCTTCATTAACATACAATCCATACTAAATACATTGTGAACTTTGAAGTTATGTTGTCAAATATTCTTCACCAGAGAAGATATTTAAAGATATTAGTTGAGTGAAATATATTTAGAAGATAAAGTGTGCCCACCCTGTTGCATAAATTTTTATCATCTTGGAATAGAAGTCATAGATATTTTTAACATAAAATAAAAATTTGATAAAAAAGAACATTATTTTCAATCTTAGATCTTTAAGGATAAATTTAATATAAAGCAATTGGTGTATATGATCATTCAGTGTTACACAATTTCTTTATAGGTAATTGAATAAAGTTTATATATAATATGTGGTCACAATGAAGTTGAAGTAATTATTATTAAATAATGAAAATATTAGATGAAATTCCTTTCATATTTTTTTAAATTGAGTAGAAGCAGTTGTATCTTAATACAATCTTAATGATTATTGAAAGTTTAATCTCATGGTTGCTTTGTATTAGAACAGCATAACATGTGGTTTCCTGAATTTTAAAATGTCTCCAAGAAAGAGCTTTTTCATTTGACTCTGTCTATTAAAAACTTACAACATTAATTTTAAGAATATGTCGATATATCCACTTGAAGCAATTTGTTTCTGTTCATGCCCTTCCTAGTGCAAAGTTTAAAGCACCTCGACTTTTATCAAATTTTTACATTAAGTTTTGCAGAATTGTCTAAGTTAATGAGTCATTTTTATGATAAAACTCTGAGAGAAACATGAAAATGATGTATAAATACAAACATCAGAGAGAGTTGGTATCATAAAAATAACTTAAGGCTTACTTCTGATAATAAATAATTCTCTCGACTGCTGAGTTTTCAGTTCAATATCTTCCCAGGAAGGTGTCAAAATGAAGCATTAAAAGTTCCTGGGTTGCATCAGAATGTTATGAATGGAGAGGCACTCTCTAGAGAAAAGAACTCAGAGAATCAATAAAGCGCCACGGGATGTCTCCACAGAGACCAGAGCAGAATTAGTATTATGAGACCTTATGACAGATTAGATACTTTAACACACTTTTTCATTTAGTTCTCACAACAAAACGAAATCGGGTTTTCTTCTATGTAAAAGTGAGGTGGATGCAACTTAAAAAGCAGCACTCATCTAAAAAGTTACTTTGTGCTATAGACCCTAACTAACACAGAGACCCATAACTGGAGAACACCTAGAGACTGAGAGACTTGGAGCACTCAGCCTAAAATGTGATATTTTACCAGCCCACAAACCCACCCAAGCTCCAGGGATCCACTTAGAAATGGAGGCTAAAGATAGTACGATCCCAAATGGTGTATCTCCAGATGATTCCAAAGAAGCATATCTTCCAGTATCAACAGGACTCAGAGAGACTGTGACAGCATGCAGAAAACCTACCCAAATCAAACCAGAAAAAGATCCCAGCACACAGAAGGGGAAGTCAATGCAAAAAGCACACCCTTTACCAAGAATTATTTGCATTTGGTTCCTACTATGAAAATTATAATTGGTTTTCTTCAATGGGTTGATACTAAGTATATAAACCAAACTACTAGGCAGGCCTTATACTCAGGAGTAACTGACAAATGCAAAATGGACTCAATACTTTTTTGTGTGCTTTGGAAGTAGTCTTCTTGTTTTTTTTATTTGTTTAGATTTTCAGTGTGTGTGTGTGTGCTTCTTTTTGAAAGAAAGAACATAAAGTTGAGTTGGATAAGAAGGCAACAGGGTATGCGAAGAATTGGAGGAGGGAAAGAATATTATCTAAATATATTCAATAAAATAAAGTTTTGGTGTGGGAAGTCCTTCTGTATATGTGTTACTTTTATTGATTAATGAATAAAGCTGCTTTGTCCTATATGGCAGGGCAGAACAAAGTAAGATGGGAATTCCAAGGAGAAAGAGGAGGAAAGAAGGCAGAGTCAGATAGATGCCATGTAGCTGCCCCCAAAGCAGACAGATGCCTGGGAACTTTACCAGTAAACCATGAGCCTCAGGGTAAAATATAAAATAATTGAAATGGGTTAATTTAAGATATAAGAGCTAGCTAGGAGTTCGCTAAAGTCATTGGCCAAGCAGTGTTGCAATTAATATAGTTTCAGTGTGATTATTTGGGGTCTGGGCAGAAGGGAAATGAAAAAATAGCCTCCAACTACAATGTTTGATTAAAAAAGAATGGAAAATAAATTGCAGGATAAAGCAATCATAATGGGAAAAGATCAAAGTTAAATCCACAGTCAGTTCAGACCAGTGCTCGAGTCAAGGTTTGCAGAGCAACAATATCAAATCCCTCCAGGCTGGTTGGACAGGCACACTGGACCCATCTCCTTACACAGAGCACAATTCACAGCGGTTGTCATCAGATGTGTTATTCACATCAGTTATAATTAGTATAATTATTTGATATAACTATGCATCCAATATTTGCTAAGATTATTTAAAGAAAATGTTGGAGCCCAAAGTAGTTATCTCTAATTGTGGAGGAGCTGTAATTGCAGTGACCGTTTATTTCCCAAAGATGGCATTTCTCAGCCCTTTTCTTTGTGTTCTAGCTCATTCAATCTTTTCACTGGCTTTTTCATTGCCCATGTCATGTAGAGGAAGTTGTAAATGTCTTCTTTAGGACTGAGAGCCCAACAATCACTTATTCTCAGTATATTTTATAGTCGTACTTCTCCACTTCCATTGCAAATCCTCAGAAAGTGGGACTTCTTTGATTATGATTAAGAGATTATTTTTATATATAAACACACCCATGTATAAAAGTTGGTTCAATACTTTGCTAATTCTGCTAAATAACACAAGTTAGCAGACACTTTACACACCTTTTTGAATCAGGGACGTTCAGCAAATTCAATATACCAAGTATAGAATATACAGTGTGGACTAGGGCACTGTTTTCCTCACTGCTTGAGTGATCATCATCATCATCATCATCATCATCATCATCATCATCATCATCATCATCATTAAAAGGGGAAATCATTACAAATTTGTGTGCCTACCCAGTAGCTCCACTAGGCTTCATTTGGCAGTTTCAGTTGAAATCCAATGTCACACAGTTTACACAGGGTCACACAGAAGGAGAATATTCACATCTATCATTTCTTTAGTTTACAGTGTTTGCAAGTAGATAATACTGTTTATATTTTTTTTCCTCTCTAGTAGCCTACTGAGCACCCTGTGCCTCACCTTATGAAAGCTAGACAGCAAGGAGGAAATTCCCTAGCCAGTGCCAACTTTATTTCTCTTATGTCCTCTGACAAAAGTGTGTTTGGTGTCTTCAGCACAGGGTCTCTCTATCAAGTTCTATTGGGCAATTGCAGTAATAAGGTATGTCCATGGGTGAAGAGTGGCATGGGTGTTTTAGGGTAACTGACACTCTCTGATTTTTAACTAAGATCCTCTCCACAGGTACCTGATGTTGTTAATTTGACCACAGTTTGTGATTTGGTAGCTCATAAATGCCAGGAATATATAAAAGAAACTTCTCTGATTAAGTATGAGATTAGAGCTAAATGATTTATTGGAAGAGACATGAAAATTCAGGAGGGTAGTTTAATACTATGTCAGTTGATGTGTCTGTGTGTGTATTGTGTATAAATATTGGTGTGATGATAATAATGATAACCATCACCCACAATTTAAATTTAACAACTAAATGCTACATTGGGAAAAGATAAATGAAATAGACAGCCATAAGAGATACATTAAATCATATGATCTTAATCTGCTGAAACAAGCTCAGTGTCTCTAACATAAATAAAGTCTGAAAATATTTGGTAAATACTATAAAACCATAACCAACATATAAAATTCTCTCAAAAAATTTTGGTGATTTACAAAGTACTACTGAAATTGAAGAAACACTAACAAGGCTTTTGATTGTTTCACATTTCTAGAAGATATATAATTATCCAATTAAAGTCTTAAAAATAAATACATCTTATTTCAATCCTTACCAAGAAAAAAATTTGAGAGAGTTGTTGCATATCAAAGCATAGCTTATGGAAAATTATCTTATGTTATTTACAAATGTAATAAAATAAAATAAATGGTTGGATAATTACCAAATTATGGGTGATAAATATAGAAAATATACATATTATGTGTGTATGTATATATTTATAATAACATTAATGACAGAAAAAAGCGATAAACAAAATACTAAGTGAAATTACGTGTATAAGAAAAATATTACTATTGTAATTTTATTGTATATATATATAGTTATATACAAATACATATATATGTCACAAATATATGTAAAAATAGAGGTACATATTAAACCAAAAATAAATAAACATTATTTTCTCATTAATGATTTCATGTGACTGATTACATAAATATTAGATTTTTAAATATCTGCTTTTTCAAAGATAAATGACTACTTCAAATCTAAAATTGTACAATGCTCAAAGAGGGCACATATAATATATCATTATGAAGAAAAATCTATTCATCATAACTCTACTTTGTCAAGTCAGAAAATTTATATTAATTATACAAACTATCAGGGTTTTCTAATATTTGTTTGTTGTTAAATTTAAGATAGATTTTAAAACTACTCATATGAGTTTTCATTTAGGAAATAATTTGAAAATTACCTACTCCAAAGCATTTTATCTATTGGTTTAAGATATTATTAGAGAATATTATGATGATACATACTACTGTCAAGAAATTATGTTAGTTATATAGTAATGCGTTCCTTTATAACCTGGAAACACTACTTGAAGATAAAACATCAATTGACAACAATTCAAACTACCCTTTTCTCATACACATCTGCACACTTTTTTTTTTTTTTTTTGGTTTTTCGAGACAGGGTTTCTCTGTGGCTTTGGAGCCTGTCCTGGAACTAGCTCTGTAGACCAGGCTGGTCTCGAACTCACAGAGATCTGCCTGCCTCTGCCTCCCGAGTGCTGGGATTAAAGGCGTGCGCCACCACCGCCCGGCAACACACTTTTCTTGAAGTGTCTGTACTTCTCTACTTGCCCCTCTGGTTTGAGGAACATTTGAAATATTATATTTGTGCGAATGAGAGTTCGATTATTTTCAATGATAAAAAAGTGTTCTCTGTGCTTTTGTTTTCTAAGGATCTCTGACTTTGTACCTCTGAAGATGATAAACATAACAGAATGAGTACATGGCTCATAAATGTCCTTTTTGAGATCATAATCAAATTGTAACATTTTCCCTTTCACACTACTTCCTAAAGACTCTCTTGTACAGTTCCCCTGCTCTCTTTCAGATTCATATGTTTTTTCATATAATGTTACTGCATAACTTTAAAGAATAGCAGTAGTAGCAGATGATACATTTGAGAAAGAGTCATATGCATAACCTCCCAGTTTATTGCAAACTCTGAGATTACTGCCTGGGTTCTATGTGCTGCAGGAAATCCCTTTAGATCTAAGAAGTAATCATATAAATTGTACATTGAAAAGACTTTCTGAGAAATCATAGCTAGTACCTAGCACTCCCTAATAACAGATGGTGCCCTAGACTGCTTCCAGAGTCTAAAGCTGAGTTGTCTTCCCTCATAAAAGGTGGAGTTTTCCTTGAAAAATTAAGGCACAGACATCTCTACCTTTGATTAAGCTGCTGTCAAACGCACAACTTTTTTTTCTTCTTTTCCCAGCATCTTACAAGGTAAAGATAAGTGAAGAAACATATTTATACTCAGGGTCTTGTCTTGAAATCCTTGATATTAGATGGACTGACATGAAAATAAGGATGAAAACATATTGAGAATTCATTGACCAAATTCTGGCTATGCACTGGGAGTGTGTGACCTGGCTGGCAAAACAGAAATATAAGATAGAAGGATGAAAAATCGCTCCACATATAAATCAGGGTCTTGAGCTCTAAAAGCAAGTGTGATAAAGTCTGTGGAATATTGCATTGGGTGGCTCCTCCTCCCCATCTCTCTTGAAAGGTAGATTAATCCCTCCAAAAGAACATTGCCAACACTTCAAAAATCCAATTTGTGAACAATGCTTGAGTGTCTGAGAATGCACATTTATAATCTTAACAACCTAATCACGCGAAAGTTGGAGAAAATTGTCATTCATTTTCAACTATCAGAGGATGTCATACCTTGAAAAGAAAATTAACATCAGAAAAAAAGGAATTTTTCTGAAAAATTGAAGAATGACAGAGGATATACGTCCTCCACTCCCCAGACAATAATGTTTGCTTGCTCATACTAAGGCAAAATACATCTTCATCTTTATATTGGTGGTTGCACTAATGGCTTTTTCGTGATCTTTATTAAACGCTTAAGAATATTGAGATGGCATGCTTCCAAGAAGATCAATGTGGCAGGTAGAAAGTCTCAAAAGAAAAAAAAATACATCTTGAGTATAAGTCAAAATTAAAGGGTGGATCACACAGATTCATATCCATTTACCAAAATAAAAACATAAATAAATGATTAAATCTGAAATGTCTTTATAGATTATCCTTAATCACACTGTTTTCCTGCAACTGCTAGTACCAGTTGCTATAGTACCCTGAAGATCAATGGGAAATTAAGTTGGTAGCATTCTAATGAACACAAGGTATGTACTTCCTAAGCACTGCTCATATTTCCTGCTGCTACAGTAACCACCACTGTTATTACACAATCGCCAAAAAGAAATTGATGATAATAACTTCTGTCATTATGGATTCTGTTTCTATATATCAATTAGCACTTCTTTTTGTTTCATCAATAATATGTCTATGAAAATATGAAATAAGAATATTTGAAACTACTTCTTCAAATTTGGTATCATAAGATAGGTAAAAAAAAAACAATCAAAACGGAAAACTCTCAACACATGCTATCAAGTAGGTAAAAATTTGAAGAACTATTTCTTTAATTATTGCTTGTCTTTTCAATGAAATTTATAAAGTAACTTCCCAGCAAAATGTCTTTCTGAAGCCAATATTGATAGACAGTGTCAGAATCAATAACAAAGAAAATAGAGCTTATTTGGATAGAAAATATTAACGCTAAATAGAACTTGTTTCGAGTTCCAAGAACACCCACCCAGTTATTTTCCTTGCCTTTCCTGGATATGCAGTGTGAGCACGCTCTCTGTTTAAGGCACGTGGACACGTGTGCTGAAAACAGTCTCTCTGACAGGCTGGCAGCAGGAACTGAGCAGGACATCCAAGATTCCATGTGAGATTTTATAAATACCTTGGCGTTCATTTAAGCAGAAAGTGGAAGAAGAGAAAATGATAACTTTTATTTCCAGGGAATTGGACCAAGGAACTAAATAACCAAGGTGCATGCATTTCTATTCCCTTAAAGGTTTTTGTCCCCCCCCCCCAATATGTCTTGGTGTTTAGATGCTATGGAGCACCACCTCACTGTAGTCATGGCTGTGGCTGGGCACCCCACCGTTCCTGACTTTACAATTTGCAATTCTGACTGTGTGTGGTAAGTCCAAGAGTGCCTATGAATCTCAGTCCAGAATTCTCTGGAGACACAGCAGGACTGGTCCAGTAGGAGACAGCAGCAGGTCTCTCCCTGATTAATTGCGAGCAAAGTGACAGTGTCACATTGTACAATAGCACTTAATCCCTGGAGGGCAAAGAGGTCATTTGGAAATGGAAAAAAGTATTCTAAAGTGTACATATTTCATCTTGTATTATGCTTGAGGCCAGCCACTTTTCAGAAACCGTGCCTATGTCAAATTATTTCCAATGTAAGACTCTCTTCAGAAATGTGCCCTATGACCAAACTGAACTTTCCTCTACAGACAGAAACCTGCTTGGATATTTTTTTACGGTTCCATGAGAAGTTATACCAACCAAAGGCAAATTGGAAAAGGAAAATAAAAATTTCATGCTGTGCTTTGTGCCTTGTTAGAGGCTCAGGCTCATGAACAAAGACATGTATCTTTCACAAACAGGATTTGCGTACACTTGCAACATACCCACACACCTCAAAATAAAGTGACCTAATTATCCTCTAGAATTGACATAGTTAGAAATATGAAGTTTTATTGGGGCTAATTCCAGTCTATAAAATACACAGAGCAGTAAAGCAACAGAAGCTGCAAAAATCTAACTGATAAATGGGTGAGCAGGCTATTGTTTTCATTAGTTCAATGGATATAGAAACAATCAGAGCTAGGATCAGTGTAGATTCCATCTCCAGTCACTAGGTACCCATCAGCACCTTCTTGACTTCTCTTTTAAACACCATCTGTCTTTTCTTTAATTCAATATGCTCCTTTCTAAGTAGTTTGATTTCCTCAGTTATGAAAAAAAGTTGGCTTGAACTGGGTAACCCAATAAAAATGTTAACCTAATTTTATCTTCATAGTAAGTTACTTTGATCATGACCTGCGTATACTTTCCCCTTTCTAAAAAAAAATAAAATTGCAGCAACTAAGCAAGGTAACCTTCAAATTTACATTAACATATGAAAGCCTGAGAAAATCTAGAATATTCACTCAAGCAGCTTGAGACCAAAGTTTAAGTACAACATTTTGCTTCTAATTACAGTAATATGTAAGAACCAAGGATAACGCTTTGAGCTTTTATATATAATAACAGTATTTTTAAAAAAATGAACAGTATTAAACTACATAGTACTAAGCTGACAACTGCTAAACAGGACTATCCTCGTGAGAAAAATCAGCATTTTTAAAGAATAAGTGAAAAAAGAGGATGGTACAACAGTCCAAAAATAAAAGAAATCTTCAGACATGAGAGCTGCAGAGTCTGTCCCAGCTCTTCGGTGTCATTTATGCCTAGTTGTACTGTAAACCTGACAGATTTTACCCAGAACTTATTTATTTATTTATCTATCTATCTATTTATTAATTAAAGATTTCTGTCTCTTCCCCGCCACCGCCTCCCATTTCCCTCCCCCTCCGCCAATCAAGTCCCCCTCCCTAGTCAGCCAAAGAGCAATCAGGGTTCCCTGCCCTGTGGGAAGTCCAAGGACCGCCCACCTCCATCCAGGTCTAGTAAGGTGAGCATCCAAACTGCCTAGGCTCCCACAAAGCCAGTATGTGCAGTAGGATCAAAAACCCATTGCCATTGTTCTTGAGTTCTCAGTAGTCCTCATTATCCACTATGTTCAGTGAGTCCAGTTTTATTCCAGGCACACACTGAGACAATGGGGATGTTCTACCGGGAACTCACCAAGGCCAGCTGGCCTGGGTCTGAAAAACCCAGAACTTATTTTTAACTAACCCTTCACTTCTTTCGCACGCCAGCCCCATTGCAGCAGTCTCCAACAGCCCCTCTTTGGTTATTAATTAGCACAGATTTATGAATCTATGTTTCATACTTTTCAGCAGAACTTATGTTATTATCCCAACAAATTAGTATCCCTGAGGATAATCCTTCCAATATCTCTGCATGAATCTGTCTACTAATGATCACCAATTTCATGGTAAAACTATTACTATAAGCAACATTAGAACTCTGTTCTATGGCTACAAACAGGCAGAAGGGAATTTCTACAGAAAAGACAAAAAGCACATCTGAGTTTTTTTCTTCCTATTTTAAGATTTACAGGGTCATAAGGAATCTTTATATTTCCCAGGGAGATTGCAGTTCTCTAGGTGGTTTGCTGTCTAAACCTTTGGCCTTCTCATCCTTGTACTCAGAATATTATTTTCCCCTGCTTCACTGATAAAAATAGAAGCTTCTATCAGATGCAAGCTGTCATGTTTCTCTCTTTAAAACAAAAGTGTTCTTGAACTTTCTCCTTTTTCCTAAAGCTATACTATGGGGCTATAATTTATTTATTTTTTTAAAGTTTGGCTTTACATCAGTTGTTGTCAAACATTCTCTGTCATTCTTAATCTTTATTTTGCAGTTATTATTTGTTTCTTAGAAACAATTCATACCCATCTGGTTATTTCCATTTAACCTGAAACATGCTCATACCTGAAACATGCTCATGCTTCTGTCATTGTTTCCTATGATTACTTTTCAATGCTGTATAGGCGATTGCCCTCATTATGCTCCCCAAGATTCTGATTAAATTGTCATGCAGAGTGTCTTGGCCATTTATAAGATTTGTTCCCCAAATATTTCACATTCATGAAAATAATTAATATCTCAAGAAAAAAAAATCCACCTTCCCTTCCAAGAGCATCATATCCTCCAAAACCCATGTGTTAGTTTCTTCTTTTCATGGCAAAAATTTCAACAAAAAAAATCATGGTGATTGTGTGAATGTCTTTCATGGTAAATTTGTCCTGTTTATCTATAAAAATCTGCTCATTTTAGTCATAGATCTGGGCATAAAAAAAACAAAATCCTATGCAAATTCAATTTCATTGTTTCTTTCTTAGTGTTACACATGTGACTATTTGATAACTTCTAAATACTTTTCTTGTTCAATTTCTTCTCCTTTGAAACTTTTGTTTTCCTTTGTCCCCCACTTCCAGTCTTTTTTATATCTCATGTATTCAACCTAGAGCCCAAAATTTATTACAATTCCTTTAGTGTGGATAGAATTTAGATTTGATAAAATTTCCAGCCAGATTTCTAACAGTAGACTGAAACGTTATAAACCAAGTCAAGCTAAATCTGATATATATGCATATATTTATATGTGTATTGTATATACTTATTAATTTATATGTATGCATATAAATTTAATACATGTCTTAAAGTGAAGAT
This sequence comes from Microtus ochrogaster, assembly GCF_000317375.1. Classification (NCBI taxonomy): domain Eukaryota; kingdom Metazoa; phylum Chordata; class Mammalia; order Rodentia; family Cricetidae; genus Microtus; species Microtus ochrogaster. Next base: position 34,203,704 of record NC_022027.1, on the reverse strand, counting down.
TTATTTTTACCAATCAGGACAAGGTTTATCAGGAATAAAAAGTAGCCAAAAGTCACTGAACTTTGCAGGGCAGCTACTTTTTAAGCACTGCCTATCACTATTTTAAAAATAAAATTATCTCAAAACTGGCAAACATCATTCGCTGATTCAGTTGAATACCCAGAACTATTGACAGTTTCAAGTTACACTCGATAACAAAGGGTTCACAATGAGGATGAAATCTACAATCAGTTTGCAAAGAATAACTAAACGTGGTCACCTGAGTTAAAGTACTCTTGCCATTCTTAATAGAGCTGTAGAAAACGGAGCTCTTGGAGGGACCACCCTAAAGCCATAGTAATGTGTAAGCTGGATAGATAAGAGACAGAAGACACAGGAGAAGAAACGCAAATTTTCCCAAACCTATCAAACTCAGTTGTGTTCAAGACTAGCAGAAACAGGTTTTTCTGGCTCTGTAGGCAATCACATTATTCCATGACTTGTTCTGAAGCACTGTGTCTTCTCTACAAAACTCTATTTCAGAGCATTGTGAAGTAGAAATGACTGACCATTTTCTTTTCTTTTTATTTATTTTTATTCATTTATTTATTTGTAAGTTTTTTAATTGATTCTTCCTGACAGACTCCATTTGAGTTTATCTTTAGTAATCATGTATTGGTCGCTGAAATGCTAAACATGTAATGTTCTGAAATTTAAGTTTTAAGAAATTATCCCATCAAGAAAAACTATCTACTAACACATATTCTACTAAAGAGTCAATATAACTAGTGTGCACTTCTAATATGGCGTTCTCATTTCGTATTGCTCTTTAAACAGATGTAAGTAATAAGAAAATAAAGCTAAACTGTTGCAGCTTTTCCTCGGTTGTGAAGTTTCAGCTTTGCCCACACAAATATGTCTCTCAGGGAAAATTCTTCCATTTGGCCTCACAATAGTTGTTATCCATCAGCCATTGGAGTTCTCTATGGAAGAATAACTTGGAAAGAATGCAAATATATATACATATACATATACATATATACATATATATGTGTGTTTCTAATATATAAACATATAATGCTTATATTTCTAATTTATGTTTAAATTATTCAAAAGCAAAATGCTATCACACACAAAGTAAATTCCTGTGGTTTTTAATATTTTTCAAGCTTTTCCAATAATATATTCAGATTTTCTCAATGATATAATTTTATTTCAACTTGAAAAATGACAATATGTTCTCCCTGTCTTTTTGGCTATTTTTCTTCTGTTTATTTGTTTTGTATTGGTCAAGTTTGTTTGTTTTTATTTTAACTTAATTTTTTTCTAGATGCCAGTTGTTTTCTAATGAGATAGAGCAAAAAAAAAAAAAAAGTGTATAGATTTGGGTGAGCCAAGAGTAATTGGGAGGAGTTTGGGGAGGAAGAATTCTAACCAGAATATACTGTTAAACAAATACTTATTTTCAATTAGTAGTGAATATTTATAAACAAAAGAGAAATCCATGCACTGAGTCTTTTTCTGTAAAATGTGAAGCTTATAAAGTAGATAGGATAAAAGTAGATATTGGAGCAAATGATGTAACATTATCTGAACAGAAATGAGTGACAGAATTTAGGTATTTCACTATTGATTTTTCTTATTAGTAATCTGTGAATAAATTTATATGGAAAGCAAATTATGTGTAGTATTCAACAAAATGATTTCTATGAAAATGAAACAAGTTATACTTACCATAGCTAAAATAAGCTTCAAGAGTATTTTGTCAAAATTCAATATAAATTGATTTGCATGTTATCCATTATATTATGGCTTCATATTCCTTCTTCATTTCAAAGCAGTATCCATTAATTAATACATTTAAAAATGCTAATTTTTCATGTCTTATTTAAAGATAAACGTTTTAAGTGCTTACTTTTACCACCTCCCCAGCTCTCATTTGCTCTTTCCCTTCTGTGTAAGCATAATTCATGGTATAATGTAAATATTTATCTTGTCTTCTCTAGAGTTATTTACAGGTTAATAGAATAGAAGGCATTATTCTTTTAAAAGTAAGTTTGACACTTTTTCCTCTATGTTGTTTTACTTAATGCTTCAAAAGTCAACTATTATCATTCAAATAATTCTTCTTAATAGAAGTATATTTCTGTATATATACATGGAATAATTAAATGAGCCATTCACGAACTTACTGAGCTGGTACATTGTACATTAAAAAGTGCTGCACTCAATGTCTTACTAATTATCTTTATTTTCTCAAGAATGAAGGTTTCCTACTGGGATTCTGACATTTGAGTCTCAGTTTTCTGGGATGATGAGTGAAATAATTGAAAATAAAACATAAGTTTCTTTACAAATGAAGACTATTCAATTGTGTTGGTGTACTATATTTTCCTTATTGGTTCTTCAGTTAACATATATGTCATCCAATTCCATTTAAAGCTATTATGATTGAACAATGGTGATATTGATATGCAGGGTTGCCTGTATTGGGATATAAAGTATTTCAGTGTATGCTCAGAGTAGAAGAGCTGGAACATAGACAGCTTTATTTTTAATTAGTTCAGAAACATCCAGACTAAATTCGAAAGTTCTACACTAGTTCTTTTTTGCACTAACAGTGTATGAAGGGTCCCTTTCCCTTTATCTATGAACAATATTTCTTCTTACTGGTATTCTTTTAAAAATATATTTGTTTATTTGTATAATTTAATATACTAGTCCTGCATTTATGTAATGCCTCCCCTTCTCTCTCACTTATAACTTGCTAAATTCCCATAGTGTTGTTCTTATTTGTGTTTATGCTAACCATATGGGATTGAATAATTTACTGAGGATCTTATCATTAACTGATACGTCTGCAATATAACCCATATATCTAGGTCTCAAGGAAACTTGATAAAAAAAAATAGGTGTGGAAAAGTTTTTAACATCCTCAGGACTAAGAAGTTTGCCTATAGATATTATCTTTTATATATGACAGGGAAGCTGAACTAATGAAATCCCAATACTACGATTGCCTAAACCTGACCATTCTAGTTGACAATTCTAGTTGGCATGGCAACATTGGTTGGGAAATCCCTAAATGATCCACTAATAGATATTATTGCTTTTTTTCTAATAAATTCTATTCAATGTAGAGTTAGATGAGACTCAAAGTAGTTTCAATGTGTTTCCTTAGTGGATTAGTGTGGTGACCTGAATGAGAATGACCAGTGTATTTTAATGTTTGGTCCCCAGTTGGTGGCTGCTGGAGAAGGATTGAGAGATGCTGTTTTAGGAGGAGGTGTGTCCCTGGGTGACAAGCTAAAGCTTCAAAAGCCTCCCCTCTATTCTGAGTGTACTCTCTATGCCAACTGGCCGTGCTACAAGATGTGAGCTCTCAGTTATTCTTGCCATAATGCCTTTGCTCCAATGTCATGAACTCTAACTCTCTGACATCATAAGCCCCACTTAACACTTGCTTCTATAAATGTCCTGAGTCAGGTATCAGAAAAATAGCTAACACAACAAGAATGTTGGATACTTTTAAAAAACAGTTTCCTAGCCATTTGTACTTATTAATTTCAGAACTCTGCAGTCCATTTTTAATTAGGTTGCTTTATTGGTTATTTTGTTATTGCTTCCTCTTATGTTCTATTTACTAATCACTATCAAATATACTTAACAAAGTTTCAGTTCTTTTCCTTGGGCTACCTCTTTACTTAGCTGACCATTTCTTTGACTGTTCAGAAGCTTGTTGGTTTCATGGGATCACAGATGAAGATTGCTGGTCTTATTTTCTGTACTACTAGAGTCTTATTTGAAAATGTATTACCTTTGCATATATTGAAGTATACTTCCTCTTTTCCTACAACAACTTTATAGAGTCAGGTCTTGGGTTAAGATTCATCATTCATTTGTAGATGAGTTTTGTTTAATGTAAGATGTAAATAACCAGTCTTCTCTGTTTGTTGACTCCTGGTTTCTAGCACCATTTATTGAAGATGCTGCATATTTTCCCACATAATTTTTTGCAACTTTATGAAAAATCAGGCAGTTGTAGTTATGTACACTTATACTTGAGTCACCTCATTGTTTTTCACTGATCTATGTTTCTGTTTTTGTGCCAGTACCTTGATGTTTTGTTACTATGGCTTTTAGTAAAGCACCAAATCAGAAGTGGTGATAGGGCCAGCAGTATGATTTGGTCAGAGTTCTTTCAAAATCCTTATTCTCTATTGCTTTCACTGTTGGGCCCTAAAGCCCCATTAAGGAGGAGGTCGCCCCAAGAGACACTCACAGCACGGTTGATGCAATAGCAAGAGGAATTTTTATTCTGCCATGGCAGAGGTCCCTCAGCCTCGTGAGGAGAAGGACGCCTGCTTTGTCTATTACAAGTTCTTTTAAAGGAAAAAAAAACACACAAAATCAGGGATGGGGTAGTACAGAATCAAAGGGAAAGTCCAAAAATAATTTGTCAACTATTTTGACTAGTTCATACAATGGTCAGCTAACTCTACTTGATCATTGTTATGGCGGTTACAAAAAGGAACACCTGCAGGTCGTCTCACCCCAGTTCCAGGGTCCAGGTCTATTGAAGAAAGACTATAATGGGGATGGAAAGTGCTCAAAGCTCCCGTGCACGCGTGGTTGGTTACAAGGGTCTTGGTTCCCAGGAAGTGGGGTGCAGTAGTGCTAAGGTGCCTCAAAGTCTTTCACCACAATATTGTTAAGATTGGTGTGTATGTGTGTGTTTCCTATTCTTTATCTTTGAAGAATAGCTGTGGAATTTATTGGAATTTTATAGAATCTATAGAATGCTTTTGTACAATGGATATTTTTGCAATATTATTGTTTCTAATTCATGAGCAAGGAAAATCTTTCCATCTTCCAACTTTCTTTCTCAACTTATTGTTTCATTTCATTGTATTTTTGTCATGGAAGTCTTTAATATCCTTGGTTATGTTTTATTAAACTGCAAAAAATGAAATTTCTAGGGAAATCGAGAGAACAGGAAAAAATTGCATTGAGTGAAATAACTGAGACCCAGAGAGTCAAAACATATTCTCTCACACACAGAGATTCTAGGTTCAGACTATCTAAGACTTTCTTTCATTTTCTTTGTTTCCTTTTTTCTTCCTACCTCTTCCTTATTTTTTCTTCTTTCTTTCTTTTCACATGCAGTACCCTAAAATCCTGGAAAAACAAGATCCCCAGGGATGCAGAGGCACTCTTAAATGATGATACAATAGAACATATGTTTGAAAAAGTTATTAAATACTATGGTTGGAAAGGTTTAAGCAGAGAGGAAGATGGGGGAATTGAAGAGAAGAAGGTATAAGGTGTCCTCAATTTACTCAAATAAAGAGAGTATGAAAAATTTATGTAGAAACCTACAGTCTTACAGACCAAATAGAAAGTACAATTGAGAGTTTGTAAAAAATTACACTGTGTAACTGAATATCTCTGCTCCTAGAAACATTGAGATACTGAACACATCTCTCAGTGAAAGTCTGGTATATCATCACAAGAATTGCTCAGGCATACTACAAGAGTTTCCAGAACAATACAAGCTCTTTTCAATATTTCTAGTTTCCAACAATAACTAGACAATAAGGCGTAAAAGACCTTATTGAAGAGCAGGTTGAAAGATATAAAGAGACCAACTACTACTGAACTCATAATTTCTAATCCTCCATGAGGATTAGAACTCAAACACAGTAGGTTGATAAGTAGTATACTCCGTAAGAAAGGCTTCATGTGATTTCCCTAGCTATGAAAATTATAAAAGAGGAAAAGAAGTTTACAGGTGAGATATATCCACCTGTATAATATAACAGTGGCTTGATTTTGGTAAGGATAAAAATTGCCCTGTGATTGTATCTGAGGTCCCCTTTCATTTGGAAGAACCCATGTCCAATACTGTGCTTATAAAAGGCTAACCAATAAAGTCTGGAGAGATTATAGGTGCATATTGGAAACTTATTATTGATCTTTAACTATACTACTATACCAACAAACTGCTTTACAAATATCTATGCTTATACTCAGACAAATGCTGCTCTCAAAAACAGTGAGAGGTAGCACCATTCTAAGAATGTAATATTCTAGAACGTATCTCAAATGCAGAAAAATTCCATACAGAGTACATTGAACTATCTAAAAACTATTTTACTTCAGGATGGTCAATCAGAGAGGATGGGCATAAAAGCATGTTATTGATGAAATGGGAGAGAAAAAGTACTTCTAAGGTTTTTAATTTGAGTGTAGATGCCAAACAAAAATATGGGTCTTCCTCGGTCAAAAGTGCTGACTCTTTAGCCTCTAAGGCCACAGTTCTCCACAGGTTAATAGGTTTTTGACAACAAAAGAGATGCTGAAATCGATTGGAGTACTTCATCATGTCAAGCCATTTTTTTTTCTCCACTAAATCTGGCCATAATGATCATTTGTCACTAGCACAGGCCTTCCTCATTAAGATAAGATTTTATGAGCAGCTGACTTCCATCCCTAAAATGACAGCTAGCAACTAGCAGCTTTGGGAATAGGAGGATCAGGAGATGATCATGTTGGTTGGCTATCACGATGTCTGGTGTTTTACTAGCAACTTTTGGAGTAGAAGGATTGGGAGATGATCTTGTTAGTTGGCTATCACGATGTCTGGTGTTTTACTCTGTAAAGAGAGTTCATGACATGTTAAGTGTTCCACAAAATTTACAAACAAATTTCAGTATTGGTAATATTCCTAGTCCTTTTTTTTCTTGTATGGGATTGATGAGGAACACACATCGTTATAAGTAAGATTGGAAACTTTAGAGAAGCAGGACTCCGAACTCACCATTGTGTTTACATAAAAAAGAAGAGTAAAACATCAGTTCAAACATTCTAGTAGAGATGTGAACCATAGAGTGCAGTGGGAAAAGAATCATCGACTGTATACCATGGTGGGGGATTGGACACCAATGTATGACTTCTCATTGATGTCACACTTATTTCTGAATTGAAGTAATGTAGTCATGGTTTTGTGTCTAACTAGTATGGAAAAGGCATTAGGTCATGTGAAATGAGATATCAAGGAATTCACATTGAATCTTTTAAGACATGAAAATTTAATGCTTAAAATGACAATAAACTTAGAAATTTAGAAGCAAACTTTGTGTATTTTTCTTCGACTTCAAAATACAAAAAAAAAGAAATGTGAACATACACATGATCATTCAATTTAACTTTATGAATTATTCTACCTTTCATGCTCCCAAATTTTCAAAACAAGTAAGCTTGCTTGTCTTGTTATTACTTACAAATGATAAATTACACAGAGGGCAAAGCACAGCAATGACCATGGCTTGGCATAATGTCACTTCAACTAAAGTCCTAAGTACTTTCTTATAATAAAGTTAAAGAAATGAGTAAGTTCTAAATAAAAAGTATAAAACATTTCTTGTTCTCTTACTTTGTCCATACTGGCACCCAAACATGGACTATTGTGTAGCACCAAACCTCTTCAGCTTAGCATAAGTCATAGGGAGTATTCATCTTTACTTGTAGAAATGTTAGATTTCATCTAACAGAAGATCATCAATTGCTTTTTCCTTTCCCTTCACACAAATTAACATTTTAGCAGATTTAAAAAAAAAAAAGAAAACAAGTAAATCTTCCCAGACTCCAAATGGTTTCAATTATTAAGATTCAAAATAAATAAACTTTCATTTAAGTCGGGACCACGAGGGGTGCACCCACCCACTGAGACAGTGGATCTGATCTACTGGGAGCTCACCAAGGCCAGCTGGACTGTGACTGAAAAAGCATGGGATAAAACCGGAATCTCTGAACATGGCGAACAATGAGGACTGAAGAGAAGCCAAGGACAATGTCAAGGGGTTTTGATCCTACTTAATTTGCTGGCTTTGTGGACTCCTAGCCAGTTTGGATGTTCACCTTCCAAAATATGGACGGAGGGGGGAGGACCTAAGACTTACCACAGGGCAGGGCACCCTGACTGCTTTTTGGACTGGAGAGGGAGGGGGAGAAGAGTGCGGGGAGGGGGAGAGGAGTAGAAGGAGAGGGGGAGGAGTGGGAGCTTGGAGGAGGCAGAAATTTTTTTTCTCAATGAAAAAAAACTGAAAAAATATTCAAAAATTTATTATAAATAAGGTTAATGAGATTAAGCACACAAAGGAAAATGGCAGAGTCATACACAAATGATAAATGAAATATAAGAAGCACAGTCAGATAGAGATGATTTAGTTAGGGTAACCATTCACACATTGTAAAAATATACCAGATACTTCAATAATGACAAACAAAGCTATGAAATTCAACACATAAACATAGATTATTTGGGTGAAGATTATGTTTATTTCAGCATCACGATGAACAACTTGATATATAATCAAGAAATGAATATGAAAAAGATTGTTGAAATACTAATTGTAGACACCATAGCTTTCTTGGAAAGTGAATAATTTTAACACATCATCATACCACATACTTTTGACAAAGGATTTAGAAGACTCTAGCTGGAATTATGAAGGAAGCCTCCTTTCTAAGGACTAGCGCCAATAGTATGCAAAGATGCTGTGCAAGTTGCCAAGGGAGAAAAGCAAGTAATAATCCTACCCTAAGGTGTGAAGCCTATGACTTTTAGCAATAGTTAGCATGACAAGATGTTCCAAAGACGTGATAGAGGCCCTTATATCATGTATAAAACCAATTGTTCCCTTGAGTTCTCTATTTTCCACAGGGCAGGGAACCCTGACTGCTCTTTGGACTGGAGAGGGAGGGGGAGAGGAGTGGGAGGAGGGGAAGAAGGGTGGGAGGAGGGGGAGGGAAATGGAAGGCTGGGAGGAGGGGGAAACTTTTTTTCCTTTTCTCAATAAAAAAAAAAAAACAATTGTTTTCTAGTTGAACTGAAGGCCCACTCAATAAGAGAGAATTCATGCCTGTTAATGTCACCTTTGCCAATTACCTGTGACTGATGAAACCATGGACCCTAAAGCATTTATGAAACGCTGCCACTTTCATAAAAGACCTGTCATTGTATCCACAGAAAAGTGAACATTTTCCTCTAAGTCAAAGAATCTTGTTTTTTCAACAAAAGGTGACCATCCCAGAAATCAACAACTGATCAAAATGAATGAATAACTAACCTCATGATGCTATCTTCAACTGATTCATCCACAACATAACCCCTACAACTAAGGCTCAGGGAACATCGCAGACCTGGGTAAGAAAGATTGTAAGATTCTGAGACCAGGAAGTCTGTTGCAAGATTGAATCTTCAAGATATGACATTCATATTACTCCCATGAAATCTCAAAAGAAAGATTGCTTAAATAAGACTTGAAAAATGACAATATCATTTTACGTATCAATGTGACTAGAAGTCTCAGGCTCAACTCTTAGATGAAGAGGTACTTTGAAACTTTTGAGGACTTTTCATATGCAAGGAATCAATCACATGACTCTTCTGATAAATTATCCAATCCCAACTGGCAAGTACTAAACTCATATACATAACAACAACACTAAGTAGACTGAGGAGAAAAAAACATACATATATATGAAATATATTTTTGACTGAGATTTCTGCCCCACAAGGTCCAACAGTCATTTAATTCCAAAGAAATACACAAAGGTCTACATTAATCATAAACTTGTTGGTCTATTAGCTCAGGATTCTTATTAATTAATTCTGACATCTTAACCCATAATGCTTGTCTGTGTCAGCTGTGTGGCTTGGTACCATTTATCAGCAAGGCATTCTCATTTGTGTCCTCTGTGTCTGGGTGACAATTTCAGACTGACTCTTTTCTCTTCTCAGAATTCTCCTATTCTTCTTACCCTGCCTCTACTTTCTGACTGGTTGCCTCACCTATATTTTTATTAAATACAAGTGACAGGACAAAAGACCTTTGTTCCTTATCAGATATTAATATGTATCAATATATAATATGTATATGTGAATTTCTTACAAAAGCTTAAATAAGTATAATAATAAAATTAAGAGCATATAGTAAATATTTAATAGTGTTAACTATGACAATGACAACACTATCAGAATGTGAGTACGAGCACTTTACTTTTGCAATATGTTAGAAGTATAGATTGGTGTAATGATCTTGGATAAAGTATTTGAAACAATTGAATAAGATAAACCAAGTTACATATTATAAACAAAATTAATGAATGCATTTACCAAAACACATAATAAAAACATAAATAGCAAATAGATCACAGCTTCAGAATAAAAAAATAGGTAGTTTCATATGTATTTCATAGAATATTATCATATAAAGGGAATAAATCAAATATTTAATCATATGAAGTATAAATGAAGAATAGTAAACAAGACTAAAATATTCAAATGGAAACAGGGAATCTTGAAGCACATTTTGAAGAAGGCATTTAGTGATGACATGAACAGACACAAAAGATGGTATATTGCTATCACAAGGTTATAGCTCCTTGGAGTTATCATTTTATGAAAATTTATTTTATTGGTTATTAAAACTATGTATATATGATTCACAATGATATTAATTGCAACTTATCATTGCATAATAATTATGAGATTAATTAGAGATATAAAGTACCTTGTGATTGGCAAACTGTGGACTTTCAGAATATTTATTAATACATTATAGAAAGGGATTGATTCCTTTAAGTATATGCTTTATAGCTATATGAATGCAACATGTTTTAATGGAGAATAGTGTTACTATTTAATGACTTAATTTTTTAATATTTTTATTACTGATTAATTAATGTTCCTTTGTTAATAAGGATATCTGTTAGTAACTTTTATCAAAGAAACTGAGACAGTTACCTCCTTGAACTTATGATTACTTTATTTCAATATAACAGTTATAAATGATGAAATCATTTGCATGAAGGAAACTGTCATACTTTCACAATCTTATTACCCAACAATTATTTGTTTAATAGTGTTGCTTTGCTTAAATTTTTTATTTATTTTTGTTTTGTGTGCTAGAAAATGGAAATTGTTGCTTAATTTTATTTTACAAATGGCAGGCGATTACTTTGACAACTACCAATGATTAAGTTGATCACTGATCACTGAATAAGAGACCTTAATTTCATCTCTTTAAAAGGTTTACATTGAGTATCCAATAAAAAAAATATCCCCAGACTATTCATACTAACAGTTTGCTGGATAATTTTCATCAACTGGACAAAAGCTGTATAGGCAACTGAAAAGAAGGCCCCTAGTTTAAGAATCACCATTATCACCAGTTCAGTGAGCATGTCTTATTAAAGACTGATGTGAGAGAACTCAGCTTACTGTGAGTGGTACCACCTCTGGGTAGGTGGTCCTGAATGCTTTAAAAAGCAAACTGAGCATGTCACAGGGAACACGCCTCTATTAGCCTCTGTTTCAAAGTCCTGCATTGAGTTTCTCCCTTAGTTTCTTTTGACGATGACCTGTGATGTGGAAATGAACTAAACAAACTTATATAAACACTTTCCTCCCATGTTGCTCTTGATCAGTGTTTGCCACAGCACCAGAAAGTAAACAAAGACACAAAGCTTGAAATACATCAAAATTATATATCATTTTTAAAGCAAAATTGGTACTACTTTAAAAATTAGTCATTTGTGGATTGTATCTGGAGCACCCTCTTGCATCCCTACAAAGTGTACCTCCCACGCTTTGAAAGCCTTCAGGTGTGTATGATCAACTCTGAGGTCAGGACGTTGAAGAAAGAAAGAGCAGGTTCATACTAGTTCTTACAAATATCAAATACATACCACTTTCAGCACCTATTTTAAATTTATTCTTATTGTAATATACCTTTCAGAGAACAAACCATCATGAGTTGTGTAAACACAGGCTCTTTATCCTAATATCTTGTCTTTCATCCAATCCGTGAACACTATCCTGAGTTCATTTCAAAAAGTGCTTATAGAAAACCAATCCAGTAGCATGCATTAAGTGATGTAAAAATTGCCTTGAAATCTTGCGTTTTTACTATATTAAAAATACTATTTTCCTTTCTTTTTGCCAAACTAAATTTGAAAGAAAAATATACCTCCCATAGTGGAAAATAGGAAAAGTTATGAAGATCATATAGTGTGTATCAACAAAGGGATTGAAAATGATTTGTGTTGAACCTTTCTTTACAAATATGATTTGGGATTTCAACAAAGGCATATTGCAAATATCACCTAGTATATTCTGCAAATGTTACTTTTCTACCACAGAAAAGCTCAGTCCAAATATGATTGGGATAAAAAGGAACCTTTTGGGAATAGCTCATAAATGACATTTTAGACTTTTCAGTCTTGATAGATTTTGATATTGAGTCTGAGAACCATATTGCTGCATTTGTAAATAAGGTTCAGTTCTAGTTTTATATAACTGGTAAGCATTCCCTTTTAAGAGACTGGAAATTGTTGCTTTTCCCACGAAAGTCTGTATTTCATTATTGAACTATAATAAGTTTTAAAACTTTTGACCAGCAGCCATGAAATCCTAACTATTCCTGTGGGCATACTGTGGATTTCAGTGAAATCAACTTTGCAATGAAACTTCTTAAAGAATTCTTCAGCTGGATGTTTTATCTTCTTTTCCTGACCTCTGTGTCATTAATACACTCGCTATCACTCACTGCCAATAACATGAATGCGGAAAACTACTAGACTTTTTTATTATTATTTTTGCATTTACTCTCAAGCTTCATTATTGTATCTTCATAATAACGACATCAACCACAAAATTCACTCAATAACACATTTCAAATAGTTAAAATATAATAATGCAAAAATTAAATAAATAACTTTATTTTTTATTTTAAATTATTTGTTCCTTCTACATACCAACCACAGTTATTTCTCCATCACCTCCTCCCACTCTCCCGAACCTCACCCACAACTCATCCCCCATGCACTCATCAGAAAGGTTAAGCCTTCCCATGAATAGTAAACAAAGCCTGACACATCCAGTTGAGGCAGAACCAAGCCCTTCCCCCCTGCCTCAAGACTGTGCAAGGCATCCCACAATAGGGAATGGGCTACAAAAAGCCAAATCACCTGCCAGAAGTAGAGCAAACCACACAACTGTCACAGATGCAGAGGGCCTCATTTGGTCCCATGCAGGTTTCCCAAGTGAATAATTTTAAAACCATGTTGTATCTAATGAGAACATAAGATCCCTTTTCACATATCACTTTAATTTATAAATTTATTCGTTCATATTCTGTTGCCATTTTATTAAATTAGAACAAAAAGTGATTTATATTTTAGAAAATCAATAAAATTTAGAATAAACTAAAAACATTTATTTCACTAATTTAAATTATTTGAATCATTTAAGAAACTGAGCCTTAGGTTCATCAAATGAGTTAACAACCTTGCTATTCTTATATTAGAATGTCTTATACTGTAGATGGCTTTGGTAGTGAGTCAGAGATAATACTCAAGAAGCATAATAATATGCCATTAAAATCAACAAAATAAAAAAGTTCTTAAAAACATAGTCTCTTATCCATGTAAAACTTTACTTACTATACATTTCATTGTTTATAATGGTTCATAACCATGATTTATTAGCACTACTGAATAACTATTTTCCCATATAACGCTCACATTATTATATTTTAATTCATTAACAAAAGATAGAAGTTGTGGAAACCTCAAAGCAATTTACTTTACAATCAATATGGTTCTCCCTCTGGTTAAGACTTTGCTATTTCTATTAGACAAAACAAATCACAAATGCCCCATGTTACAGAGCGGCAATCTATTTTACTGAAGATGTCAATCTTGTCCAGAAACATGCTCACAGACAGATTTAAATAATATTTAAACAACTTTCTGTGATGGTGACAGCTCATTTAGGTTGGCACATAAAATTAACCATCATAGCATGTAAAGAAGACAGGCAGTTCCCTAATTTGGTTGCCAGGAGAGTGTCAGTATCTACACAATGAAGAAAACATTAGGTTGAGTGCTCAATCTTCTCTTATCCCCTTAACATAAGCTGCAGCACATGCAGCAATAGCCATGATCCGGAACCATGAAAGCCAAAGAAATACATTCTTATGCACACATATGAGCATCACTGTCCCCCGACATATGGATGTTCCCTGTAGTCAATGAACCAAGAAACATTATAAAATCAGTAGTTATCCACAGACTAGGATTTACGTTTTCATATGTATCAATAGGTTTGAATACTGAAAAGATCGACAACCCTCCACGCACCTTTCAGAATCTAGAAGTAGAATTGTAATTCTCTTACCTGTTAGTGTTCTTGGGGATGGATAGTAGAGTTGGATTTCATTCTTCCCCTCATGCAAACAGCTCCTTCCAGGAATGGAGACAAGAGTATGGGGTAGAAAGGGGATATTATATTTCATTGCCACCCCCATGTTTTACATATGTGACTACAGCAGTATTTATTATTCCCAAATTTAATAAATTATATGCATGTTTAATATTATCTCAGCTCTGAAAGACAGTGGTCTGTGAGATTCATATTAATCCTAACTAATGTGTAAATCAAAATGTTGCTGGCATTGACTCTTTGTGAATTTTGAAAGCAATAACTTTCTTTGGGCAGAGCCCACATCTGGGTTTTTATACAAATGAATTTCCATTTTCTGTCTGGCTACTTACATGAATGGACTCAATAGTTAGAAGCTGTTTTGCGGTGTCTGAACCTTGCCTTCAGTCTGTAAAGCTGCAGATACATAATATGCATGTGTTACTGTAACTATTTCCTATGTACTCTCTCCTTCCCAACTAGGAAAGGCCATTACTTGAAAAGGTTTTCTATAATAAGATTAGATACAGAAGGATGACTTTTCTTTTGATGTCAGTTGACTAGCAAACTTACAGCTGAAAATCCATTTTTACAGAGGAATGTAACAGAATCACCTACAAGATGTCCTACTATATTACAGAATATAGATTGGGAAGGTAAAACATGAGATGCAATGTCAAAATTTCCTTGGTAGTATAACTCTCCTGGTGTATGTAGCATAAAGAGACAGGTGCCTAATTTCACGGACAGAGTTATCAATGTCTCTAATCAGAAACTTTTTGCACAACACTAGCAAGTGTGCTTAATTTTGTTTACAAGGAAACTTTCCTGGTGTGGCAGACAGATGTACATTAGAATGTTTAGTTTTAAACTATATTTTATAGTACTTACGTATGAACGTGCTCATAGGAGATGTGCCAGACAGTATTCTACATGCTTTTGCTACCTTAATCAGGTCCTAGTGAGAAGCTGAGCCTCACCCCACAAGAAGTCATAGACTAAGGAAGCAACTATTAGGAGACACCCACCAGGGCTGTTTCTCTACTCATTTACCAATGGGAAGCTGCAAGTAACAGAACATTCACTGCCTACCTGCAACAATAAGAAGAAGCGTTGGAAAATTAGCACAAACTCAGTTCCTAGCCTTCCTCCGTATTATTGGTGCCCAGTGTAAACCTGAGATCTATTTTTATTATGCAGCAATGGAGAGGTATTGAAGACCCTTAGATCCTGCTTCATTGATGCCTGTACCTCCGTGGAGAAATGAGATCGTATCCCACTTTAGAGGAGCAAGCTTGTAAGTTGCCTTTTTATTTTTTTCTTTTTAAGATTTATTTATTATGTATACAATGTTCTTCCTGCATGTACTCCTTTATGCCAGAAGAGGGCACCAGAACCTCATTATAGATGGTTATGAGCCATCATGTGGTTGCTGGGAATTGAACTCAGAACCTCTGGAAGAGCAGCCAGTGTTCTTAACCTCTGAGCCATCTCTCCAGCCCTTGTAAGTTGCTTCTTAGCTTATATTAGGAAAAAGTGAATGTGACATAGCAGGAGTTCAAACCAGGTGTTCAAAGAACACAGTCAGTTAATAGTGTCTAGCTTCTCCAGTCTAAACTGATACCTAGATATTCATGTCCACTAAACCTTCTATACTATATTCTAAATATTGCCTGTGGATATGTATAGATTTGAAAATCACAACTTCAATGAAAAATAAAATTACATTTACAGAAATATTTTAGATTGCAGGGCAAAAGTTGTGAGCATAGTGGGGGCAGGGGTGGGGGTGAGGTTGGGGGAAAGGGGAGATGGGGAGAGGGAGGGGAGAAGGAAAGGACTGGCAACAGCTTGGGGGAGTGGGAGGGTGGAGATGGAGGAAGGGCGGATATAGGAGCAGGGAAGAAGATACCTACATTAAGGAATCCATTTTAGGGTTGACAAGAGGCTTGGCTCTAGAGGGGATCCCAGGTGTCCACTGGGATGTCCCCAGCTAGGTCCTTGAACAGCATAGGAGAGGGTACCTGAACGGTTCTTGCCCCACTATCACGCTGATGATTATCTCGAATATCACCATAGAATCTTCATCGGGCGACTAATGAAGATAGAGACAGAGACCCTCATCAGAAGAAAGGACTGAGCTCCTAAGGTCCAGTTGAAAGGCAGAAGGAGGGAGAAGATGAGCAAAGAAGTCAGGACCGTGAGGGGTTGGTCCACCAACTGAGTCCCGGTACCTGTTCTAATAGGAGCTCACCAAATCCAGCTGGACCGGGTCTGAATGAGCATGTGATCAAATCTGACTCTCTGATTGTGGCTGACAATGGGTGCTGACTGAGAAGCCATTGGGAATTGTTCTTACCGCATGTTCTGGTTTTTTGGGACCCTAGTCTATATGGATGCACAGCTCCCTAGGCCTGGATGTAGGGGTAGGGCCTTGGACTTCTCACAGGGCAGGGTTCCCTGCCCTCTCTCAAGCAGGGTGGAAGAGGGAGGAGGGGGTGTGGGGGAGCGGGAGGGGATTGGGAGGAGGGGAGATAGTGTAAATATTTGAATGGAAAAATAAATAAATAAGTAAAATTATGTTTAAGGATAAGAAAAAAAACAAATATAAACATAATAATTATAGAAGAATGAGGGAAATAGTGTTTGTAACATTGTTTTAGGAACTTTCCTAAAACATTGACCTATATACCCACTCTTGGTAAAAAAAAAAAAAAAAAAAAATAGCTCTGCTACTTCTTCATGTAAATATTTTTAAGCTCTTAACTAGCAGAAAATATGTTTAAAGTATAATTTTGATAAAGAACTATTTCTAAAATATACAAAAAGCTAATAGCCAGCATTCCAAATTAATATCACCTATGGAAATATTGGCAGATATTTCACTAGAGAAATGGTGTGGGATTACTAAACATGTGACAACTCACTCATCGTCATTAAACATGATCACCTGTATAATTCACAAATAAACTGCTAAGTGATTATCATCAAATCCTTAAGAGAGTTAATATTTTAAGATATATGTTAGTAGTAACAGTAGTAGTAGTATTTGGTAATAATCACTAATAAGAACAAATTTTCTGTTGAATTTGAATTAGATGATAACCTGCATATTAATCATACAAAGAACTAATAATGAGAACTCTGAATAAAAGCTATTGTCATATGCAAAACCCAGGGATTTTACATACATACATACATGTATGTGAGATTTTTGAAACAGTTTCTCTGAATAGCTTTGGTGCCTATTCTGAAACTATCTCTTTTTGACTAGACTTGCCTTAAACTTAAAGAGATCCACCTGCCTCTGCCTCCCAAGTTCTGGGATTAAAGGCCTGCACCACCACCACCTGGCTATTTCTCTTAAGATAGTAAACAGTGCCGGGTGTGGTACCACATGTGTTTAATCCCAGGGCTGGGGGGCAGACGCAGACTGATCTTTATGAGTTCTAGGCCAGCCTGGTTCTAGGACAGAGTTAGTTCCAGGACAACCAGAAACCCTTGTCTCAAAAAAAAAAAAAACAAATAGAGAATAAACAGTGTCATAATAAACCAAAAAGTGATGTTTTGAATGAATAATTAAAAAGCTGAGGAGTCCATATAAATTCAAAAATTAGTAAACAAAATTAGTGTTACTGCTAAACTAAATTTACTCTCTGGGTTACAGTGAGTAAATACTAATGTATCTATAATAAATGATTAGAAACAAGAGATAAAAACCATCTAGCAAACATGAAAACACACACACAAAAATCTAGGATATGTGTGTGTATGTGTGTGTGAAATTATATACATATGTTATTGAATTCGGTGTCTATAACATAATACACAAGTAAATACAATACAAAACAATACAAATTAGTCATCATGATAACTAGGACCAAAAAAATATAGTCAAGGTACACAAATATAAAAATGATTAAATGACAGAAATAGATAAAAATATCTAAGGAAATACTCATAACAGTGATTCAGTAAATAACAAAAGGGAAATAATTATTTTAAAATGGAGAAAATTCATAAATTTGAAAAACACTGAGCACATGCTAAAATTAGAATTGGAAACTACTTTAGTGGATGAACTCAGTGGTAGAAAGAAAAAGAGAGAAAGGAATGTGGATCTGATGTGGGATTTCCCTTTGTATGCTGTGAATACGATTGGTTAATTGATAAAGAAAACTGGATTGGCCTGATAGGGCAAAAGAATAGAGGTAGGTGGGGAAAACTAAATGGAATGCTGGAAGAAAGGAGGCAGTCAGGGAAGCCATGTAGCCCTGATGGATGCAGATGCTGGAACTTTAGCTGGTAAGCCACAGCCACATGCTGATACACAGGCAAATAGAAATGAGTTAAATTAATATGTAAGAGGTAGCCAATATGAAGCTAGTGCTAAGCAGTAATTTAATTAATACGGTTTCTTTTTATTGTTGTTGTTGATTTTTTGTTTTTCAATCCATTTCTATGTGATTATTTCAGGGGTCTAGGCAGCCTGGAAATGAACCAGCGTCAAGTGGTCTCCTCCTACACGGATCCAAACACACACAAACAGACATTAGTTAAAGAAAGAGAGAATATAGAGCTAAATTAAAGTAGTGCAGTCTCAAGAACCTATAGCCAAATACAGTACGAGATCATATTTTCATATTACTAGAGTAACAGAAAGCAAAGAATTGTCAGTAATATGCAAAAATAACTTGAGTGAGTCTAAATGACATAATACTTGCCTCATCCAGCCCATGATATGTTTGGTATTGGGGACAAAAAGATGTCCAATACAGTTTATGAGTAACAGAAATGATGTTCAAAAGTCTTCTGCAAATGAATAAAACTAGTACAAATTTGTATTGGGGCTATGACTTTCTAATAAAGCTTGGTGGTCTATAGAGGAGAGGGCGCCTGAACTGGCCCTATACTATAGCCACTCTGATGAATATCTTGCATATCACCATAGAACCTTCATCTGGTGATGGATGGAGATAGAGACAGAGACCCACATTGGAGCATTGGACTGAGCTTCCAAGGTCCAAATAAGGAGCAGAAGGAGAGAGAACATGAGCAAGGAAGTCAGGGCCGCGAGGGGTGCGCCCACCCACTGTGACAGTGGGGCGATCTAATGGGAACTCACCAAGGCCTGCTGGACTGGGACTGACGGAGCATGTGATCAAACCGGACTCACTGAATGTGGCTGACGTGGAGGGCTGACTGAGAAGCCAAGGACAAAGACACTGGGTTTTGATTCTACTCCATGTACTGGCTTTGTGGGAACCTAGTCTGTTTGGATCCTCAACTTCCTAGACCTGGATGGAAGGGGGAGGACCTTGGACTTCCCACAGGGCAGGGAACCCTGACTGCTCTTTGGACTGGAGAGGAAGGGGGAGAGGAGTAGGGGGAGGGGGAGAAGAGTGGGAGGAGGGGGAAGGAAATGGGAGGAGGGGAGGAGGTGGAAATTTGTAATAATAATAAGAAATAGTAAACACTAGATATTGCTTAGATCTTTAGATGTTTCTAGACTTGAATCTGCACTATGCTGTTATATTTTTAAATCTTATAAATAGTGTGATATTCTACTTACGTTATTAAATTATACAGGATTAACTAATAAAATGGGAACAGCTATTTAAATTTTTCATGCAGTTTTTATGAGAATACCAAATTTTGATAGTAGCAAAAATTAATATCATAAAATTCTATAAGTTCTAACACCAAGCAAGCAAATACATTAAAAGAAAATTAATAACAATTAATGGGAAGAGAAATACAGTTTAGTAGTTTAGAGTAATATAGTTTGGTTAATCTGCAATTCAGTAATCTGAAAAGTAAAATTACATTTAAAGAATATTTTAATTTAAAACATAAGCATCAGTAATCCAGTTTGTATCTTAGCTTCTTAATCCCTACATTTTAAATTAAGAAAATGTAAAGCAAAATTAGATTTAAATGAGAAATCTTTAAAATCATACATTTTATGATGAAATATAGAATAATTTGACAGATCATTTTTTCATGGTGTCAGTAACTTGATTAAACTGTGACAAAATAATTATTTGTATAGAAATTAGATTGAGGGAATTTAATATTCCTTTATAGTGCCACTAGAAGGTAAAAGATAACTGCATATTGCTTTCTCAATTGAATGAGAATTTTTAATTATTAAGATAATAATTAATGTTAATTATTATTTTATTAAAATAATAATTTTAATTATTAAGTTAAATATTTTGTCTAATATTTAACTTATTTGTTGAGCAAACATACCATATTCCTCAACTTACATAAATGAAAACTGTTATGTAAATGAAGATCAAATCTTCAAATTTAACTGACCTTAACCAAAGATAGAATATAGTACACAGAAATAAAATGTCTTTTTATTGTTACAAATAAAAATTCTTTTACAAAGAATTCAAAATTAAATTAACAATAAATTATGGTTACAGAGTACTGTACAACTTATTTTGTTTTATTATGTTAATTTTCAATTTGAATACCTTGAGAGTGTATCTGATATTAGTGAATTTTTTTATCATTTTCATAGGTATGAAAATAACTAAAATATCACTGAAACAATACAAAAATAGAACTATAGTGATTCTGTTTACAGTATTGTGACTCTTGTGTGCACCTATAATCTTGCTTTACAGATTAGCTCTTGACTCTGGGGTTACTAAGGTAAATCGAATTATCTTTAATGACTGTGTGTTTAAACACTCTCTGTGACCAAGACTCTGGAGAGTCACAGCCAGAAAACTCCTGAGTCAACTGTAAGAACAAGAAATATCATAAAACTGTCACTATCTGGAAAAAAAACCTGTTCAGTGTTTTGGACAAGGAGGTCAGTCATGAGTACTCACCTCTTGCCTTTTGGACTTAAAAATACATTCAACTCAGCAAGTTGGCAGCTTATAATGATTCTGTAACACAATGAAACCCAAAAGCAAGGAGAAAAACAGTTTCTAGTTTGTTTCATGGTACTTTGTAATTTCAGAAAGTCTGGGAACATTTTATCCTGACCTTCACATTCTTATTGCTACAGCAATAAGATGAAGGAGAGGGGAGAGTCGGGGAAGGACAACTTTTGCAGCTTTATTCTTTACACCTTTACAGCATTTAGCAAGCACAGAAATTGCCATTACTTTACTTCAGATGTAGCTCCATTTTGTCTACATTAAAAATGCAAACCACCATGATTGAAGGCAACAGGTACACCTTTTTGATGAATGAAAACCAAAATCAGGCATGGGGACATATTCCCTTGCATGTTCAGTTAATCGGTACATTCCAAAAACATTGCTCTGCTGAAGGTTTGGTTCAAGAAGAAGTAATGGTCATATTGGTGACATCCTGAACTCCATGTCGTGGAACACAAAACCAAATTGTTAAAACAGAAGACAGGAATTCTTCTGAGATTGGTCAATGTTAACATTTTTTTTTCCTGAAATGGAAGAAAATAATGAAGGGAAAAGTCAAAGACCCTTTTCTATAAGAATTTGTCCCTTTAAAAGTCCCTCTTGGTTAGTGGCTAACAAAATCTCATTGTCTGTTGGTAAAATGTATTCAGATATTTAATATAGCAAATAGGGACGTCTCCAAGTGACAAGTGGCACTGTTTCTCTATCACAGACATTGCATAGTCTATATTGAAATCCTACGAGTCTTCTTTTCTTATTTAGTTTATTTATATATTTACATCCCCACCACAGTTTCCCCTCCCTCCTCTCCTCACATTCCCCTCCCCTGACACCTCCCATCTGCCCACCCGCCCTTAATCTATTTCTCCTGTTTCTGTTCAGAAAGGGGCAAGTATCATATGGGTATCAAGAAAGCAGGGAAAATCAAGTTGAGGTAGGACTAAGCGCCTCCTTTGTATTAAGACTGTGGCAAGGCAATACAGAACGAGGAATAGGCTCTAAAAGCCAACCAAAACCTTAGGGACAGACCCTGTTCCCATTGTTAGGAATTTCCTAAGTAGAAAAAGTTACACAGCTCTCACATATATGTAATGAAGACCTAGGTTAGTCTCATGCAGGCTCTGAGATGTTGGATCAGACACTGAGTTCTTTTTTGAGGGGTGTAGAAATAGGAGCAGCCCGCACGGCTAGCTTTACCCGAAATAATTACACGGACACTGTATTCTTTTAATCACTGCTTGGCTCTTTAGCTCTAGCCCTTTTCTCGGCTAACTCTCGCACCTGGACTAACCCATTTCCAATCATGTGTGTCGCACCCCAAGGTGCACTTACCGGGAGATTCTAGCCTACGTCCATCCTGGGTCAGAGCTTCATCGCCTGTGCCTCAGACAGCAGAGCTCTCGCCTCTGCCCACAAGAGTGGAGCATTGTGTCTCTCTGAGGCGTCTGCCCCTGAGAGGAGAGCTGTCGAGTCTGACCTCACTTCCTCTTCCTCCCACCTATGTTTTAACCTATCAGGGCAAGCAGCTTCTTTATTTAATTAACCAATGACCTTCCTCCATCAGAGGGGAGAAGGATTCTTTTATATACATATACTTTATAGTTTCTAATTGAGTTATATGTTTTCCCACTCCCCTTCCTTCCTCTCCTCTCCTCTTCCACCCTCTTCCTGACCCCCCCTACTCTCAGTTTAGTCAGGAGATCTTGTCTTTTTCCAGGCTTAGGAGCCCATGTTAGTTGTTTGAATGGTTCTTCTTGTGATGTCCTTGACCTTTCTGGCTTCTACAGTTCTTCATCCCTCTCTTCAGCAGGATTCACCAAGCTTGGCCTAGTGTTTTGCTGTGAGCATCTATTTCTATCAGCCACCGATGAAGGCTTTCTGATGACAATCGGGGCAATCACCAGTCTGATCACAGGAGGTGGCCAGTCAGTCTACCCACCCACTATTGCTAGGAGTCTTAGCTGGGCTGATGCTTGTAGATTCATGACATTTCCCTTGCACCAGGTTTCTTACTGCCCCCCCCAAATACCCCGTCTCCAGTCATCTCTTTCAGGACTCTCACCTTCCATCTACCTCCAACCCGATCCCTCATGTTCCTATCCCCCCACCTGCCCCTAGTCCACCCAGGAGATCTCTTTAATTTCCATCACCAGTTTTTAAGATGGAAATCTTACAGGCAGAAAAAATGAAAAAAGGAAAAGTGCAACATTCTCTGTAGTATGTCAGCTATATCATGAACAAGTATCAGTACTCCAAGCTGAGCTGTGTATAAATGGAAATGAATTTAGGATTTTGAAGACATAATATAAAGTATATCAAGTAAAGTGTGAAGGACTGAGCTATGGTCCACTGATTAAAAAGAGTTTGCAACTGTTCCAGAACACCTTTTTTTTTTAAGAGGTCCAGTGTAACTTACTGAGCCTAATTTGAGTTTGGTGAGACCCAGTGTAACTTCCTGAGCCTAACTTGAGTTGGGAGAGGAGTAATTCAGCACAGCCACTTCCCAGCCACTGCTAACGTAGCAGGATATTATTGGCCCTTTTTCCTTACTCTACCTCACCCTATCCTAAGACTCCCCTCCACTACCTCAGCCCTATGTAAGTTCCTGCCCTGAGGGAATCAAGTGAGATCCTGCTTTGACAGACTCCTGGATCAGTGTGTGTTTCTCCCCAGTGGCCAGGGCGAAAAGGGTCTGGGTCTTCCTACACTCATCATTCTGCTCAGTCCCAGGAAGAAACTGGCAGGACCAGCTCTGCCTCAGCCCTTTCTGCTGGAGAACTCAGCGCCAAACCCCACATCTGATGGCTCCTGTCCCTCTATTAAATCTGAAACACTCTCCTAACCCCACACTTGGTAGTTACACAAAGCCCAATACATACACCTAAATATGAATTTATGTATTGATGTTTGTTTCCCCTCTGTATAATAAGAGTATATTTTATTACCATTGGTTATTAAAGAAACTGTTTTGGCCAAGGGCTTAGTAGAGCAAAGCCAGGTGGGAAACCCGAAAAGAGATGTAGAGAGAAAGTAGGTGGAGTCAGGGACACACTAAGTAGCTGCCAAAGAAGAAAGACACTGCCACCCGGAACTTACCGTAGGCCACAGCCTCATGAAATACACAGATTAATAACAATGGGTTAACTTAAGATGTCAGTTCACTATAATTATGCCTAAGTCATAGCCGTGCTGTAATTAATTTAGTTTCTTTGTGATTATACAGGTCTGAGCAGCTGGGAAATGAACAAGCAGTCTCTACCTAAAATATATAAATCTATTTTTTTTTTTTTATTTTTCGAGACAGGGTTTCTCTGTGGCTTTGGAGCCTGTCCTGGAACTAGCTCTGTAGACCAGGCTGATCTCGAACTCCCAGAGATCCGCCTGCCTCTGCCTCCCGAGTGCTGGGATTAAAGGCGTGGGCCACTATCACCCGGCTATAAATCTATTCAACTATATCAATAACTTTTATAGTAATTATGTGTTGGAATTATACAATTTGTGGAAAATATTAAGATAAATAATCACATTATTTAAACAAACGTCACTTTCCTCGAGGTATGTATAAGTTTTTAACATTATGTAGGTGACTTTATTTCTGTTTCTTTATTGGGTTGTCTTCTGAAAGAATACTCAGCTCTTTCACTTACAATACCTTTGACCTGGTAAAACTATACCTGAATTCAAAATTCAGCAATAAGAAGTCAAGATGGGTCTAGCAGCTAATCTATATTCTAACTTTGTCCCCAGTTCTGTGGATAAATGCTAGCTGATCTATTCTGTCTTCCTCTCAATCATCATAACCTGGGGAAGAATGTGAGTGGGCAGAATGTCATAAATTTCTACACTCAGTTTCTGCTCTTCTGCAAAGCTGTTTTCTGCTTTGTTTCTAATCCTTCTCGCTTATCTATTTATTATTGTCAACTCTCTATAGCAGGACACTTTTATCTTGGGGACTTTGAGATACCCCAAGATATGTCCCTTGAAATTCTGAACAAAATCATAGCCCTCTGGCTGACCTATCCACTGCTTGCTGTCTCTTGATTGATCTTTTTTTTTTTTCTCCTTAAGCCCAGTGAAGGGCTTACTCTGAAGCTCTTGGAGTTTTTCTTGTTTGACTAAAAACAGTTTCTTCAGAAGAGTATGAGTCTCTTTATTCTTTCTCTACAATGCCATTAAACTGGAGAGTAAAGTAGCAGGAACCAAAACAGACTACACAAAGACAAAAAGAAATGTATCCTGGGATATGATTTGTTCTTGAAACTCATTCCTGTCCCCTAAAGATATCTTACACTTCCATTAAATTACATCGATTCCCAATTCCCTCTTCAATGAAGAGGGTATGTAAGCTGGTAAACTTCATTTTGTTTGCTATTGTGTATTCACTGCAGCAATGATCACATACACATAAATTCATACACCTTTTTAAATCTTTCCATTGTCAGTATTATTCAGTAGACTCAGTTACTTCAGATAAAGAAAGGAAGTCTTGTTAACCCTGTCTATTCTTTGTATTTGTAAAAACTAAGATTATATCTAGTCTTTAATAACTAGGAAATTAATTCAACTCCCATTCTGACTTTGCTCTAAATATTATGTATTTATATCTACTCTGCTACTTAGAACATATGATCTCTAAAGACAAGTTCTTGATTTACTTTCATAATGTATGCAAGTGATCTCTAGGATCTAAAATTGAATCTGGCACAGACTTGGTGTTCAAAAATTTTAGTGGAGAAAGACTCATTGACAGGGACAATACAGAGTGATGAATAACTGTCAGGCTGTGAGAGGAAATTTTATTTTCCTTTATTTCCATTGTGAGACTACACTTCACAGCTCAACGTATTCAATATGGTTGTTCTCAAAATTTTCTTCTTTGATATCATGGGTTTGTTTTAAATGTATTACTTCAAAGTCTCAAGTGTGTGTGTGTGTGCGCGAGCACACGCACGCGTGCGCATGCTGTGGCCTGTGTGTATAGTTTGAGCATAATCATTCCCACTGTTCTTCATATCTCCCTTTCACTTTGTAACAACTGCCACTAAAGCATTCATGCCGTGGTGTGTGGGTATGGGTGTGTGTGTGTGTGTGTGTGTGGTTAATATATTGTGTGGTAAGGTCTCTCCCTAGTTTATCTTAATTCCTGCTATCTAGTGTGTGAGGAAGGTACAGAGATGCAGGTATAAATCCTTACCTTCCTTGAATCAGAGTTATTTGCATGCCCATGTATGGGAGTTATTTACATGAGGGGGACAATGTATTAATAATTGCACAATGAAGTACTACAACACTTGCTCCTCCATATTCCCTAACTGCCTATAGTTCCTCAGCCAGTGACGGGGCCCTGTGAGCCCTTACCCTACCTAAAATGAATGGTTGACAAGTCCATTCTCATGTATGTCTAGTACAGAAACTGAAACCATTTTGAGTGAGTGAGTTAAACAGCCATGTAATGTCCAAAACAAAGTATTTCACTTCACTCCTGCCTTTTCTCTGTCTCTTCCATATTTAATGCATCATCTCTGATTTGCTCTCTGAACTTCGGAAAGGTGACATCATGTCCGATTTAGTACTTATAATTCAGCAAACATTTATTTAATCATTGTCAGGCACTGTGCATCTAGGAAGAAGACATTAGAGGGGACAATTATTCTAACACTAGTGACATGAAAACAGGAAGAGAATACTGTGGATGGAGAGATTTAAATGGCCATGGAGATGGGGAAATGAGAGAGTGGATGATGTTGAAGGGTTAAACAAAACTAAGGATAATTGAAAAATTCTATGGAAACCTAAAACTTTTCATTAAAATGAAAAGAAAATAAAGATTGAGTCTAAATGTAGAGATAATACAGTTCTAAGAAGATATGAATAATAAAATGTGAATTTTAGTGCCAGCCATATAATATAATTCAATGAGTATTGGGTCAGCAAAGACTTAAATGTCTCCTAAACATTCAGGCCAATAATGGGATAGTATTTCCATAATTATTTGCTGCCTACTAGAATGCAATAGCAAGATATTATTGCTGAAGAAAGAAAGCATACCTGTAATTATAGGTCATTAAGAAATTAATCTGAAATTGAGCTGAGAGGTAGCCTATCCTTGTGAATTACCATTGGTTTTATTGCTGGCAAATAGTCGTGGGAGGTGCTATGTAGATTGATGTTGGTAAAAGTCATTATCAGTTCTGAGTTGTGGACAATACTGACCATATGATATGCCCTGATTGCTGCAAGAGTGACTTAAGTCTCATGTGGGTAATCAGCAGTTTAATGCCTGAAATGTAAGTTCTTTCCATGGAAATATCATGACTGCTAGTACACAAGTCCTTAAAGACCAGAACTGAGGAGTGCATAGACCATTTCACCGACATTTTGTTAAAAGAATATACTGCCAATCTGTCTTCTAAATACTTCTTTTTCTTTTTTTTATTGAAAAAAAAAATTTCCGCCTCCTCCCAGCCTCCCATTTCCCTCCCCCTCCTCCCACTCCTCTCCCCTCCCCCCACTCCTCTCCCTCTCCCTCCCCATTCTGAAGAGCAGTCAGGGTTCCTTGCCCTCTGGAAAGTCCAAAGTCCTCCCCCCTCCATCCTGGTCTAGGAAGGTGGTCATCCAAACTGGCTAGGCTCCCACAAAGCCAGAACATGAAGTAGGATCAAAACCCAGTGCCGTTGTCCTTGGCTTCTCAGCAGCCCTCATTGTCTGCCATATTCAGAGAGTCCGGTTTTATCCCATGCTTTTTCAGTCACAGTCCAGCTGGCCTTGGTGAGCTCCCACTAGATCAGCCCCACTGTCTCCGTGGGTGGGTGCACCCCTTGTGGTCCTGACTTCTTTGCTCATGTTCTCCTTCCTTCTGCTCCTCATTGGGACCTTGGGAGCTCAGTCCAGTGCTCCAGTGTGGGTCTCTGTCTCTATCTCCATCCATCGCCAGATGAAGGTTCTATGGTGATATGCAAGATATTCATCAGTGTGGCTATAGGATAGGGTCATTTCAAGTTCCCTATCCCCAGCTGCCCCAGAAACTAATTGGGGACATCACCCTGGGCACCTGAGAGCCCCTCTAGGTCCAAGTCTCTTGCCAACCCTAAGATGGCTCCCTTAATTAAGATATGTGCTTCCCTGCTCCCCTATCCAACCTTCCTTTATCCCAATCATCCCGTTTCCCCAAGTTCCCCCCATCCTCCCCTTCTCACTTTTCTCTCCCCATCTCCCCTTACCCCCTCCCACCCCACCCCCTTTATTCATAGCTTGGTGTTACTCTCAGACTTGTTCAGTATAGTTCTTTTCTATTGAGTGGTGATGAATATGTTTTCTTCTTTTCCCAATTTTCATGTTGTAATAGAACCACTACTCCCTAAAGTTTAAGGGTCAAAATATAAATGTAAGTAAAATTAGATCTCTATATAAGATGTTACCAAACTGGATACTTAACATGGATAAAATTTAATCTTTGCTAAACTTCTGTATCACTTCTGACCAATCTCCTAAGCCTTAAACAAGAAACCTTATTCTAAGAAAATATTTATAAGTTTCAAAGAAGATATTCTTCAAAATCTTATTTAGGTTCTTAAATTGAATTTTAGTGGTATAGTAAAATGGGAGGCAGAGTGATCAGATATCTTAAACCCCATACCCAACATCAAGTAAATGTAATGAAAGAAATTTAATACTATATACCATTCTCTGAGGGCCCAGTCTCCAGCAGTACAGGACATTGGGAGGAATACACAGAATTCACATGAACTGGATTTTCTATCTGAGGGAGATTTGGGAAAAGAAACACTCACACATGCTCTTGGTGGCTTCCATCTTTTTCTTCTGTGCTCTTGTATTCATTCTCTATTCTTTCTCTGTATACACCTTTTTGTTCTACAACTTATATATCCCCAAAAAAGTTAATATTCAGGCAATATTAGAATTACAATGTGGTTATATTTTGTTTTTCAAGTGAATTATTACAATGTATACAAAACAAACAGTAAAAACTAGCATAGTTCCATATCCCGTATGTGATTAAACATTTTACATACTGCAGATGAAAAGCAAATTGACACAAGAACCTATATACATTCGTACCCAAGCAACTTATTATAGATTTATCCATGTTGGCAAGTAAGGTGCTCTTGTCAGGTTTTTTTTCTGGTAGGTTGCATTTTGAAGTTACAAAGAAGTGGTCAATAACTTTATTACTTATCTTGAAAAGTAACTTATAAGGAGTCTTAAAGGAATCACAAACCTAGGCTTTTATATATGAAAAAAGAATCAGTCAGCTCTTCTTTAGGGTACATACCCACTCATTGATAGTTTTTATATCAGGAGATTGAGGGCAGAAATGGATATAAGGAATTAATTTTCACCTTTGATCATTGACCAATCCTAGGAAGAAACGTAAGTGAGAATTGAGTTTCTTTGTTCTTGTTCTCTGACCTTTACAAGTTCCACATGCAATAATGTACCTCTTTAAAACTTTAGGTTTTCTTCTTTTTTTTTTCCTCAATGCTATTTAACAAAAACATCTCAGTCTAACTTTGTTATTTTCAAAGCTTTGTTTTGGCTGTGATGCACTCAAACCTGTGAACATCTACCAATGTTAAGTTTAAAAGAATTTAAACTAGCTGGGCTACTGGGACTCAAGTTGTGCAACAATTCATGCAGCTCCTTAGGTAGAAATCACATTATCTGACTGTGAAACATATCCTTGTGTTGCAATGAGCAGGTCCTTTTTTTGTCCCGGCTGCCTGGCTAGCTTACACCTGAAATAACTACACAGAAACTGTATTCATTTAAACACTGCCTGGCCCATTAGCTCTAACTTCTTATTGGCTAACTCTTACATATTAGTTCAATCCATTTCTATTAAATCTGTGTATTACCACGTGACTGTGGCTTACCAGCAAGATTCTAACCAGTGTCTATCTTAGGCAGGGGATGTATAGAGTCTCTCCCACTCTGCCCTTCTTCCCAGCATTCAGTTCTGTCTACTCCGCCTACCTAAGTTCTGTTCTATCAACTAGGCCAAGGCAGTTTCTTTATTCATTACCCAATGAAAGCAACACACAAACAGAAGGGTCTCCTACAGCATCCTTGTATTTATTTTTATTCAACAAAATTCTGTATAGGCTATCATTATTATTATCGAATAAAATAGTACAGCTTACAGAGGGGTCATCTTCTTGACAATCCACAGGTAAAAGTGCATTGGAACAAGATGTTTCCAAGAGATAAACACATCCTATTACAGAGAGTGGAGATCTCCCCACGTCTGCTCACACCATGCTGGATACCAGAGAAAGAGAGCTGCAGCAAAAGCATAAAGGCACAGCAGAAGCAAAGGACATTCCCAGGTCTGTAGTCCCGTAGCATTGTCTAATGAGATTGTCTAAGAGAATTTCCTTCTGGTGGGCTGACACCTGGAAAATCAATTGCCACCCTTGCTAGTCTGGCATGGCCAATGGCAAATATTTATTGCATTTCTGATTTAAATTAATGTATTTTAATGTGAATGTGTTTATAAAGGCAGGAGTCATAATTTCACTGATTATCTTAAGCAAATTAAAAGACGTTTTTAATGAAAGCAGGGAATCGAAGATATATCTCAATGGAAAAGGGAATTTGATATACTCTCCTGAGGGAGATACTCAGATGTAGTGTTAAAAAAACAAAATTAGGCTGTGTCATGTGTATCTACAACAATATCACTAGCAGTGGTGTCATAGGAATGGAGGCAGAAGATGTTTCCTAACAAATTAGGTCAATAATGGGATAACTTTTCCATAATTATGTATTGCATATTTGGGCTTGTTGGAAAAATCTAGCTAGGAAAATATAGCAAGTTTCAGATTCACTGAAAAATAATATAAACAACAATTATTCAAATATTCAAAAAAAGTTTCAAAAAATAAAAATGATTCCAATAATAATAATAATAATGTGGAACGTTTTAGAGTAACATATTTTAAGTCCTCATCTGGCTCTCACACCCTTACACATGTTGAAACTCGTGCATATACCAAACACATACTAATTTTTTTTAAATCAGGGTAAGTTTAAAAAGTCAAACTTATCATATAGGATACATATTTTAAAAGTGTTAGAAAAAAAGACAAATTTGAATTTGTTCAAATACATATTACCTAGCAAACAAGTTCATATTACCTACCAAAAAGACAAACATCTACCAATCAGCTAAAATGTAGAAACATACAAAAAGAAAAAGTTATAATAAGAGCCTCAAATATTTAGGGCCAAATCTTTATTTGATTCTTACTTGTATTTATTACTACAAATATATCTAAATCAAAATACAATGCTTCACATTTCTAACATTAACTTTATTGATATTAAAGTGTTTCTAAAATAAAGCAATACTATTTTGTTTATAGAAGTGTAATTTAGGTATAATATCTATTAATATAGTCAAATATATAGAAATTCAAACATATGTGAGAATAAATATTTATAGCCCATGCTTGCATGATAAAAATAATGATTTTCTCACTGTCATTGCTTTCCAGAATCAATCCTGTGACATTTCAACACTACAATGTCTTCATGGCCTTAAATTTGATAATCTCCCATAGCCTACTAATATCAAATAAGAAAATTTAAACAAACAACCAGAAGGTCTTATAGCAAAACCACAAATCAATCATATCGAACAGCTTGATTTATCCTATAATTGGGCTTTGTAGATGAATAGTGCAAATATCAAGTGTGTTAAGGGAATAACAGCTTCTTTATGGGAAATACTTGTGTTATACTTGGTTGTTGGGTAGATTGTTGAAATAAAGCCTACTTCTGATGTTGTGAACCTATGTTACCTCAAGACACTAAATCTATATTAAAGATCCAGTGGACAGCTCACTAGAACATAGTAATTATGGAGAAATGAAAAGTTTGTGGATTGGTAAAGGTATCTTTATCTTTCTTAGATTATTTAGTAGTTATTTGCTTTAACTTTTATATCTGGCAAACATTATCATACACAATGTTATGCTTAATAAGCCTCTACTTCCTACCTATTCCAAACCTAAGATTACTAAGATACCTGTAGCCCATAAAAACTGTTACCTTAGTGTAGTCTTTTTACATTATATTACCACAGATCTACTTCAAAAAATCTGTTTGCAATTTTGTATGCTATAACTTTAAAAGTCAGTCATGAACGTTTTCTTGCCCCTCTAAGATTCTCGGCCTGGAGGGATGGCTCAGCCGTTAAAGGCTAGGCTCACAACCAAAAATATAAGATTCTCCTTTTAAAAGCCATAGATCTTCCTTGAAGTCTATTTTCAATTCCCAATGATCATTTTCTCTACTTTTCCTCATGGAATGGATTTTCCTTTGTTGCAGAAAGTGAATAAACCTAAAGTTCATTTATAAATATACATGTGATACTCATCAGGCAGAACTCCTCCATATGAGACCATGTAACCTAAGCGATAGAGAATATGTGTTGACTACTTCCTCTCTTCCAATTCTCCCTCCACATAAATCCTTCTTTGTAATCCCATTGATGTCCATATATACCCATTTTACTACCTAGTTTAAGTGGGATTTACTGTCTGAAGCTCACCTCCCTGGCCAAAAGGAAATGATTTAAGTCAATGGAAAAGAGTAAACTATAATATTTAAAGTGATAGCAAGAGATGTACCCTAATTCTTTTGGATCAAAAGACATATTATTATGTGGTCTGAATCTACTGTGGTGATTTTGCTAAGCCAACAGATGAATCTTAAAATCTGAAATACAAACAAAGTAATAAAACCAAAGTGCAAAGGCAAAGAAAGAAACTGGTTTTATGGGAAATATGAGTGACCAGACATACCAGTATGATGACATTGCCTGTGTTAGCAGCTGTTTAAATCAGTAACAGAGTACCTTATTTATTAAAGGTAGTTAGGCAGATAGTGAAAATTCATAGACACCAGCTTTGCTGACTCCACATGTCATAGAGCAGCATAGCGCCAATTAATGACTTGTCCCACTCTTCTCATGTGGCCATCCACATGACAAGGGAAGGACAGTCATCAGCAATCTGACTGTTTGACAGCTATCTTTGGTAACAGCAAGCTCTGGTCTTGTGTTGTCCAGAAGGCTGATCTTTGGGAATAAGATGAAAAATGTTAAGCCTGAGGACGTTAAATGTCTTGCTACTCTTTACTTGCTTGGAAAAAAAGAAGTGGAGAGAGAAAAGTATAAATGATTATTTTCTAGAGATTAGATATTCTGTATGTTTAGAGAAGCCACTAACTGTTCACTACAGCCAATGAAAACATGGATGTTAAAATTTATTTACTTTGGAAGATTTAATAGAAGAGAATTTTAAGATCTAAGGAATCATTAGTAGCCAGCCTCTCGTGCATTTTAGAATAGAAATGAGGATGTATCTCACAGCTCAGCTATTCTGCCTCAGGCTAGGCCTTTATCACACCATGTACAATATGGGTTTCATAATTTTGATTATATGGATGAGAAGCCAAGGTGTAGAAAACAACTTGTATAATATGTAGAAGTTACCAATGTGAACAGGGGACCTGAACTTTATCACTTGCTCAGAAGGAAATATGTTATTCATATATCTTGTTCATATTTGAACAGCAGCCTTAATTTTCTCACTAGCAGTCACAAGTTTTGTTTTTAGTCTAAAACTTTAAAAACTTTGCTCATATTCATAAATAACATTAATATATCCTAGTGTCTCAAAGAAAACTTGAGCAAATATCAATACAAAAAAATGGAAACTTGAAATCTAACATTCTATTTATGGTATTTTTATAGCTAGACATTTATTCTTGAGTGCTTATTTTAAAAATCTTAATTCATGCATTGTATGTGTGTGTGAGAGGGAGACAGAGGTAGTGACAGAGGCAGAGAGACAGAGAGCGAGTGAATGCCACGGTCTATGTACGGAAGTCAGAGGAGAGCTTTCATGAATTGGTGCTTTCATTAAACTATGTGAGTCCCAGGACTGAACTCAGCTGATCATACATGGAAGAAAATGCTTGAATGCAGTGAGCCAAAAAATATTTTTTGTGTGTGTATAAAAATTTTTTATATATGAAATATATATGTATGCATGTATATGTACATAAAATTCTATTTTTGTATGTACATACTTATATGCAATTAAAAAATACTTCCTTTGTGTTTTCTACAACTTTTATCATGCCACCCTTTTTTCTGTGTATGTCTGTGTGTATATGTGTATGTGTGTGTGCCTGTGTGTGTGTGTAAGTATTTGGAATTGGAATTCCCTTGTTCAGAAATAATTATCAACTATAGAACATACGCTAGGTACTGGTTGTACTAGTATTAAGCTCACCATGAAATTTACAACCTCCTGAGTGACTTCTATATCATAAACAAAATCACAAATAAATAATAACAAATGACATAAATATGTGGAAGGGTTTAATATGATAAGTGCTAGAAAAAACAGTTTGAGAAGGATAGAATAAAGCAATGGGAACACATAATTTAGGGAGCGAAAAGGAAAATAAGAAATAGTAAAATACCTCTGAGAAGACTTTTACAATTGCAAAGAAAATATTCAAGGACATCAGAGAGAGTACTTGAATAATTTGAGACATCATAAACTAATGTCCAGTAGAAGTGAGAGATAAGTGCAGGTAGGAGGAAATCCAAACTAGCCGTCATTCAGGAAAGGAAAAATCGTGTAAAATCTGATGAAAAAGGGCAAAGTTCTCCATTCCATAACCCAAAATAAAAATATTCCATAATCAATTTTATAAAACTGGTATAATTATTTTGATAAAACACTAATTTTTTGGTAATGCTATCCAGTTAAATATAGCTGCTTAAATTGCATTTCCGTTTTCTTGTGTTTTGCTTTTTGCTTTTATTTTCTTAAGCCTTATTGTATTCTTACTTATATAGTACATGTTAAAGGATTATTTTTTCTTTACATAAAGATATTAGAATAAAAAAGAATGCTTGGGTAATTTAGAGAGAGAGAGAGAGAGAGAGAGAGAGAGAGAGAGAGGGAGAGAGAGAGAGTCTGTTCTGGATTTTCATAGTTTCAACCAAGTAAATCTTTTTTTTAAATATTTATTTATTTATTATTTATATTATACAGTATTCTGTCTGCTTGTATGCCTGCAGGCCAGAAGAGGGCACCAGACCTCATCACAGATGGTTGTGAGCCACCATGTGGTTGCTGGGAATTGAACTCAGGACCCTTGGAAGTTCAGGCAGTGCTCTTAACCGCTGAGCCATCTCTCCAGCCCAAGTAAATCTTTTTTAAAAATGCACAGACAAAAGAAAGTAGATTTTAATCCACTATTTTATAGACTGGAGTCTGGAAGTGTAGCAGTAGCTAATGAAACTAATTTTCTTCTACCAATAAAACATTTCTGTATTTACCTAGATTGTATCTTGATGCTTTACTGGACCAATAAATTTCCTCTTTGGCTCCCAGTATTTTACAAAACCACCAATATGATTATGTTTCTGTGTTATTAATTTCAATGGCAGTGAATTACATTGATACAATTATAATCTCATTATCAAATATGTATACATATAATAAACTAAATTTTGTGTATATGAACTATCACATAGGAATAAATATAATATTCTTAAAATAAAAAAGCAGTAATGGGAAGGCATCAGAAAATAAATGTGAAATTCTGAAACACACCACACTGAATGTGAGTTCTATCTTTCTCCTTTCTTCCTCCTTTTAGCGTTTGAAGATTTTTTTTTCCATGTACCGAAAAGAGAGAATAAGCATACAAGAAAGGCTGGGAGCTTGGAGATTCACATTATATAGAGAAGAAAAAAGTTTGAAACCAAGTATAACAAAAATGTTATAAATTTTAGTAAGAAAATTCAGAGAAAGGAAATTTAGAAAGAAGAGATAAAATATTTTAATGTAGTTACTTATAGGCCTGAAATCTAAATTCATAAAAAAAATGTTTGAAAAATCAAACAAAACAGCTTCTAAAGTTTAAATGGAAATTTGGGTAGCATAATCATAGCAAGAAAATAGACTTGGAATGGAGAGAATCTTGCAAATATGAAGGCAGTCATAAATATACCAGACTTTAAGGTGAAACTCTGAAATTATTTGTCCTAAGAAAAGTAAACTGGCCACTGAAAGGAAGGACTAAGTCACAAAATGGCCATTATTTCTCTTCTAAAAGTCAGGTCCATTCTGATTTCTCAGTGACAACAGAATTATAATTCAGCATTATTTTTAAAAAGGTAGCCACCATCACGGAAAATACAACCTGTTCTATGGTTAAACAGAATCAAAATATTAAAAGATGAAAAAATGTGTGCACATGTAACAGTTAAATTCTAAAGCTAAATACTTTAATCACCATAGGGAAATCATAAATCAATTCATGGGAACAAGAAAAGATAGAAAAATATAAATGCAAGCTATGTATTTAAAGTCACCATCATCTGGCCTTGGTGAGTTCCCGATAAAACATCCCCATTGGCTCAGTGTGTGGGTGCATCCCTCGTGGTCCTGAGTTCCTTGCTCTTGCTCTCTCTCCATCTGCTCCTGTTTGGACCTTGAGATTTCTGTCCGGTGCTCCAATGTGGGTCTCTGTCTCTGTCTCCTTTCATCGCCTGATGAAGGTTAATAT
>NC_022027.1:34149388-34165237 GCF_000317375.1 Microtus ochrogaster | reverse complement strand
TGATGGAGGAAGGTCATTGGTTAACTAAATAAAGAAGCTGCTTGCCCTGATAGGTTAAAATAGGTGGGAGGAGTAAACAGAACAGAATGCTGGAAGGAAGAGGAAGTGAGGTAAGACACCTCAGACAGAGACTCGACAGCTCTGCTGTCTGGAGCAGAGACGACATGCTCCCATCTCCAGGGCGGACACGAGAGCTCTGCTCTCTGAGGCACACGCGATGAAGCTCCTACCCAGGATGGACGTAGGCTACAATCTTCCCGGTAAGACCGGTGCTCACAGACTATTAGAGATGGGTTTATTGGGATATCAGAATTAGCTAGTAAGGGCTAGAGCTAAAGGGCCAAGCAGTGTTTAAATGAATACAATTTGTGTGTTATTATTTCGGGCATAAACTTGCGGGCAGCAGGGTGCTGGGGACGCAGCCCTGCCACTCCTATTTCAACATTGGATTACACTGTAATGCTAGCATTGAGCACATGCAAGTGGGAGGGGATGAGATCCTTTGATTCCAAAGCTTAAGAATAGCTTAGGCAATGCTGGAAAGGCCAACCAAAAGGAAAAAGGGGGGGGGGAAGCAGTACTTCAGTGATAGCTATATTTCACAATAATTTGGCAACATAAAATCACTATGTGTTGTCTCTAAGGTAAGTTCCAGTGTTGTCCAGTTCCTGATAACAGTACCCTGTGCTGAGAATTATCTAGACTTAGTAACTCACTATTGCTAACTACCACAAAGATTTTAAATAACTACAAATAACCCTTAAACAGGTCATGTAGTATCTCCCTTCTTCCTGTGTCTCACCACAACCCCTCATATTCTGGAGGAAAGCAACAATGACAGATGTACAATGCAAAGAACCAAAGGCCCTGCTAATTTCCATGGGGTTGAGTTTCCTCTCCAATTTTTCACTCTTTGAAACCACCGTCATCTTATAATTTGTTGGTGACCTCACGGAAAGCCCTGAGAAAGAGCCACCAAGCTAAGCAAAGGTTTCTGGCTCTCAGAAAAGAGGGACTATATAAAATCATCATTGTTTTATGTGGGGAGGCTTGGATTTGCTTTTGAGATATAATATCTGATATATTGTATGGTTTGGAGATAAATCTAATGATGGGACTATGGATCCTCCATTAAGAGGTAGGATACTCAAATGTGGTCCTGGAGAAAGTATTCGTCAGTCAAATAAATATTGGTTGATTATTTTAAAGTATGAGTCTCCAGATTACTCTGTTAAAAGTAGTACATAATGTAGAAAAATGTAGCCAGCTTGCTTTATTTTAGGAAATTGAACATGTCTGTGAACAATTATTTCAGCCAAAGTAAACAATTCTGGGGATATATATGTATAGTCAGCAATATGTCAGCTTATGCTAGAGTAGAAGCGATGACAAGTTTGTTTTCCTCAGATAATCCTCACCTGAGAAAACTCCTCTGATAAAAACATGTCATAAATTTCATGACATATTGAAAGTCACCGCAATAGGTAGATCAGGAGCCTGGTAATATCTACAAAGTTGTATGCATACATGACACGAGTTACATGTTAAAAGTGACTGCCAACACAAGTCTTGCTTTCTGTTTTGTGATATTTATGTTTGAATTAATTAACAACAAAAATTGCTTTCTCCCAGTATTCAAAAACTGTTTCCCCCTTCAAGGATATAAGCCTTTTAGGACTTTTATAGGCAATAGAAAATTTACAGATCAGTTAATGTACCATTTCCCTAAAAGTCAATAGCTTGTTTACTCACTGAATCAGGATTAGGCTTAGTCTAGGGATGTCAGTATAAATGTCAGTATACATAAGAGGGGTGGCATTTGGACTCAACTCCCAGAAAATGTCTTTCTAATGTGTAATTCCAGTAATACCTACTAAATATGTTTCTCAAGAACACAAAAATAGCTTTTCCTCTGAAAATAAAATGAAAAAGACAATATGGAAATTGTAGAAAATATTTTAAGTATCAGCCATATAATGGTTTAAAAGTTGATAATGTAACAATAAATGATGTATATGCACAACTATCAAAATTCTGAGCCACAACAAAAACTGGGAAGACTAAACATCCAGCAAGGAATGTCAGACAAAAATGATGTGTCCTTCACTCTGAAAAAATAACAATACTATTGATTTATGTTGTGTGTGTGTGTGTGTGTGTGTGTGTCCAGAGTAATTTAAAAAATTAAGTTACAGCTTTAAAAGTGGGTAGGAAAGAAGAATGGTAGAAAAGAGAAGACTGAGAAAGGAGGAGTAAGAAGGGAGATAATGTAATAATGTTTCAATTAAATTTAAAAAATAATATAAAACAGATACATTAAATTTCTATGACAGGCTTCATTTATATCAGCTGTATTGACAGCTATGCTTAAAATGTTTCTGAAGGGAAATCCTTCTGTCCCCAAATATATTTACTGAAAAACTATAATATACCACATGCCATAAAAGATACTTAAGAGGAAATAATAGCACAACAAATCAATTCTTTATTTTACAGAATACATAATGAAACTGATTAAACAGGTAAAGAAAATTCTTATATTGAATAACAACATACACACACCTCAAATAAACATTAGGAACTGTGTGAGAAAACAGTTCTTTTGTGCAAAAGTCATAAGAGAATGACAAGAAGGAAAAGGAGAAATGCAGGTGACAGGGATCTGTGGCCATGTTTATTAAGGACATAAATTTAGAGCGTATGTGTATACTGAATAACAATGCTTTTATACATTCTACCAGCCATAAAAATAATGGAGTGATTAAGAGCAAGAAGGAGAGTAAGTGTAATTAGTGACTTACCAGAAGTTAATAAGGAAGATTGGTAAAAAGCATTCTAGACATGCTAAATTCACTTATACTGAGAGCCTTATTTTATAAACAAAATGGTAAAGTACTATTTGATAACTATAAGATATATTCAATTGGGCATACTAAGATTCATCACTACAAAATAAAGAATAACAAAGTCAGTTTCTAAAATGCAGAAAGAAAAGATAAAAAGAAATAAATTTTTAAAAAGTTTCTGGATTCAGAAAATAATTATAAATAAAATATATGTATTTTCCATTTTGATTGTTTTACTTTAATTATTGAAATTATAATTATATTTCTCACTTCTCTTTCCTACCTTCAAACCCTCCTTACTCTCTCTAAAATTTATAACCTCTTTTTTCATTAATTTTTGCTATGTGCATATGTATATGTATATACATATGCACATGTATTCCTAAATATAATGGACTCATTCTCTATAATGTGACTTGTTTGTTTGTGTTTTAATTTGTTTGTATGACAGGTCTAACTGATTGGTATTTTAGATGCAAGTTGGTTTCCAACAAAATATATCTTGCTTTGGATTTTTCCCCAAATAACTAAATCCTATGCAAAAGTAATTTTAAACAAATAGAAGACTCCAGAGTAGTTTTTAAATTATGTTTTTTCTCTTCTTCCTTACAGGAAACATTGATGCCATCTTGCAGTATGCCACCTGAAGCACCACTGTGCAATGGTCTGTTTCCAAGTTGAGGTAGCATGAACAATAGCCAGTATGTCCTTGAAAGAGTTCCAAATCCCATAAATTTTTGGCAGTTTGCTCTACCAAAACATACTTATTAAAAGGAACATATATCTGTCAACCATCTTGCATAAATATTCACATTATGCACATAATTCTAAAAATTGTATATTTTTTGGCATTTTGGATAGTAATTGGCCACCTGTTTTATAGAAAGGAAAAGCTCTAATAAAAATACATTTTCTGATTACGAAACACATGAAATCATAAAGCCACACCAATTAATAGAATTTTGTTTGTAAGAAAGCAATGGCTCTTTCATAGCAATATGCATATACACATGTATAATTTCTGCTGACTGAGCCTTTAATAAACAAAGGTACATAAACCTTCATACAAATGGTAATGAATTTATTTTCAATGAGTTTCAATAGGTAAAACAGAGGGTAACAGTGACCTAAAATAATTAGATTAGATATATACCTGTTTTCACAGAGTATTTGACAAACATCATGACGATTAGTGTGTGTGTGTGTGTGTGTGTGTGTGTGTGTAAACAGAACAATGACTTTACACAATAGAGAATTAGAAAATATCTTTGAACACAGAATTCAGCATATCTTGCAGAATGCTTCTTATGATCATTATTATGTACTTTTTTGAGAAGATTGTTTGCTTGGGATACAGTTTAAGAGAGAAGACATACTTGCCTTTATTTCAAAATAGGGATCATCATCAATGCTTACAGATTAATGTTTTTATTTAAATATCTCTATCAACTTCTTTGGTTGATAGAACTATTTTCGTAGCACTTCTCATTGTACTAATGAAATGACTCAGTTTGGCACTACCATCTTCGGGTGGATTTTAGAGGTCAGATTTCCAGGCTATTTAGCACTGAATAATTTCCGGCTATAGTCCTAATCTGTTCAGATTTGTGAAGGCTAAACTTACAATCTAGGTATAAATGAGCAAACATTTCATTAAAAAAATGAAGAGTTGCATGACAACACCCTTCCTTAGAAAACCGAGCCTCCTGAGCCTTCCTAATAGCTGGTGACAGCCATTAGTGGTTTTCTCTGAAATTGAAAACATTTTCCATCTGTTCATACACACTCATTACAAAGTAGTTAAGAGCCTGTGGGATCACAAAGGCACACTTTGGCAAATTACAAAATATCAAAATGAGTTATTGAAGAGGCAGCAATAACTATATAATAAGCTGCTCAAACCTGCAATTGTCAGGTTTTGTGTAAGACAAGACATCTGTGGCCTGAAATTGAGTTTACCTTTCAGTACTTGGAATTCTTTTCTTTGAGAATATTCATTCCTGAAGTTATGGTTCAAATATTTCCTTTTAAGGGAGTTTATATAATTTGGTCCATTTTAAAAACTAAATCCCCCCTTTCCAGTCTTTTTATTGGATTATTTTAAGAAGGGCAAATGGAAGGAAAGAACTTGATGATGTCACTGACACCAGAGGATTCAGTTGAGTATGAGGAAGAGTAACGTGGTAGGCTTTAAAAGCAATGACAGAGGACAGGGCACTTCAACGTCAAGACCTCCTGGCAGGAAGTGTGTGAAACCAGAAGACATTATTTTGCCAAAAAGATTGTGCCTGGGAGAATACATTCTTCTAACATATGATATTCAAAAGCATAATGGACTTCAGGCATTTTTCCTTCACATAACCTAATAGCACATCACTTATACCATTGCTACTGTGTCACCTAGGATTTATAATATGGAGAACTAAAGTAAGACAGCCAATATTTAAACTAGGATGTGGAACAGTTTATAGCATTGACAATCTGTGCAAGGTAAGTTCTTAGATGGTGATAATATGTGAACTGAAATGAAAGCAGAAGCAATAAAGTTGCATAATTATAATAAGAAATTTTGTTTCCTTTTTAGATTATATCAAGACTTATGTATCAAGATACAAAACTGTGAGTGCTTCCTCTTTTCATAAAACATTTATTTTCCTTTTTAAACTGTTGTTAATTTTTTTAAAAAGTGTATTATGTGTATGCAAATAATATTTATTCTTATCTATTGATGGTATAAAATTACAAAAGTTGATAGATGCAATAAATATTAAAATTTTATATTTCTTTTGATATTTTTATCAATGTAGTTTATATTACATAAAAATTCTGCAAAAATATATTAAGAAAGTATTTTCTTTTTATTCCCATGTCCCAAGAACTTGAGACATAGAAAAAGAGGAGAAGGGAAAAGAGGAAGAGAAAGAGTGACAAAGACAAGATAGAGACAGAGACAGAGAGAATTGCCAAACATTTTTAGCATATCAAAACATCATTGTCATTGCCACTCAATATTTTAAAAAATTCCTTGCAACATTAGGTGTCATAATTATTTTGCAAATAATTCTAGATGTGATACAAGCAAATGAAACAGGAGTATATCACAAGGAGTCTTGTGGTATGGGTGATATTTCAGACCAAAAGCTTACTAATTGTAATAGTTGTGTGTAGGAAAATTATTATTTTAATATTTACATATTTTGGGGGGGGATTTTAGAGACAGGGTTTCTCTGAAGTTTTTGGTGCCTGTCCTGGAACTAGCTCTTGTAGACCAGGCTGGCCTCGAACTCACAGAGATCCGCCTGCCTCTGCCTCTCCTAGTGCTGGGATTAAAGGTGTGCGCCACCACTGCCCGGCTCATATTTGCATATTTTTGATAGGTTATGTTTTTTAAAAAATATCTACTTTTTTGTGTACATGTAAGTGTACGAGCATCTGTGAGATTGTCTGCACAGGTCATGCAAAAACATCAGATTATATGGAATTACATGTATTTGTGTGCCACCCAAGCAGAGTGCTGGGAATTGAATTGGATTCTCAAGAAGAATCTGGAACTATGAACTATCTCCAAGTCTATGTTAACAAAATTGATTTAGTATTCCTCAGTTTTTTTATAAATTTAGATAAAACTGTTAGTGGCATAATGGTTGTTCTGTCTCAAAAATATACCCTATTGGAACCTAAGTACACACATGGTCAATTAAAATCCACTTGAAAAGGAATTCTAGACACAAAAATACAGAGTTTAGCACAGCTTTTGCTGTTTGTTGGTGGCATGCTGCAGTTCCTTTAATAGAGGTTTTCCTGACTCAATGGCAGCAGAAAAAAAAAAAACACGCCACTTTGAAATGCTGGCTTTCTGGGTCATGCTGATGAGGTCCAGCCATGGAACATTTAAATGGGGTTTGTGAACAGACTGCTACAACTTGCTTAATGGCAATATAAAGAGGTTGTGTGCCTAAAAATGGGGCTGTGAGCATGGCTCTCAGAGGTAGGAAACAGCTCTTCCATGCTGGGCTGAGTGGGGCAAGCAGAAAGTGCCGAATTACCCCTAGCAATGTTGCTGCTTAGTATTTTAAGAAGGGTTTAGCATTTTTAAAAGCCTTTCCAGTCAGTAAATAATTATAGATACACAATAAAGACAAAAACATAAAAAGACCTCTAAATGGATCACAGTGTTGAATAAATGTACATAGTATTCGGAGAGAGAAGAAAATGAGTATAGAGAGTTGAAAAAGAAGTAAAAGAAGCAGTTTGGAGAGAACTATGCCCATGTTCCCAAATTTTGTTTATAAGTGTTTCTTTACATTTACAGGGGGATATGCTATACAGATTTGCATTGGTATGGATCTAGGATTATTGATACAGATTTAAGGTCAATTTTCTTATATGTATATTTCTGCTCTTGAATAAGGTATTACATTTTTACAGCTCATTTTAAAATATAATGTATAATTAAGAAATATAGGTTAATAGATAATCATC
Source organism: Microtus ochrogaster (assembly GCF_000317375.1). Taxonomy (NCBI): domain Eukaryota; kingdom Metazoa; phylum Chordata; class Mammalia; order Rodentia; family Cricetidae; genus Microtus; species Microtus ochrogaster. The sequence continues at coordinate 34,157,909 of NC_022027.1, read as the reverse complement.
TATAATAGTCAAGCTTGTAGTCATGTTAGTTAAATTTTCTAGATGTACAGATATGTATTTCAGATGCATAGGCATTCTTCAAACCTTTCAAAGAATAACAGAATATAGCATTTAAATTGTTTTAAGAATTTAGGACTTTTCATGACAGTGAAACACATCTTCTTTTGGCAACACAAATCTACTTAAAGAAGAAGATGGGCATCAAAGAGGCTCCTTATGAAGTTGGTTAGCCATTTGGGCAAAAAGCTGTTCTTGCCTGGACTGCTTGCTCTTATGTTGTATGAACCAAATATGCAGGACCCACAGAGAAATGAGTGTTAAACTTGCCTAAAAGTAAAATGTTCCCTTGGGGTTCCAGCTTCATGAAAGAGTCTGCTAGACATTCTACAGGACACAGAAGACAGTGACTGACAAACTGCCAATATAGGCATAACATTAATATGTCTTTAAAATTTCCTGCTTCATGAAAATGTCTGCTGGATACTATGGCAGGTAGGCTAAAGATGGATGCCCCAATGGTAGAGAAGAACTTTGGGTGACTGTCCAGGCAGAAAGATGTCTCTCATTTCTAGAATTTTGGAAGTTGCTAACAATGTCCTTCCTATTTACTTAAGTAATATTATATCCTTCTGGAGTCTTTGATGTAGTTGAAGAATTTATACTTATAGTTTTCCTTAGTTATGATAAAAGTAGATATAAATATTATAATAAAACATTCCTTTATATTTAAACAGAAAATGGAGGTGATGTGGGATTGTCCTCTGTATGCTGTGATTACCATTAATAAATAAAGAAACTGCTTTGGACCTATAGCAAGGTAGAAATTAGTTAGGTGGGGAAAAATAGATGGAACGCCAAGAGGGAGAAGGCAGAGTCAGGAGAAGTCACATAGCCCTGCCAAAGACAGATGCTGGGAACTTTACCCTGTAAGCCACAGTAACTTGGTGATACATAGATTACTAGAAATGGATTAAATGAAGATATAAGTCTTAGCCAAAAAGAAGCTAAAGCTAAAGGGCCAAGCAGTATTTTAAACAACATAGTTGCTGTTTGATTACTTTTGGTCTGAGCTGCTGGGCAGCCAGAAAACAAACAAAAAACAAAACAAAACAAAAAAATGGCCTAATACAACACATTTGTGTTGTCAAATTTCTGGAAGCTGAGGCTGGATGATGAGTGCATGATGTAGACTACCCTGATTGACAGCAAATTCTATATTGTCCACAGCTACAAGGTAAGACCTTGTCAAGTCAAGCATAAAATAAAACCAATGACATTCAATAGTAAAAAAATAAAAGTCAATGTAGTAAAAGTCTATACATGGTCTTAATATTAACTACTTGATTCTTGATATGTACAAGGAATGTTCCTTAAGCGAAGTACCAATCATGCTAGTTGCTTTCAATATCCTTTTGGCCTTTTCTACATTATGTGTTCAGCGGTGCCTTCTCTTCTCCACTCTGTTTCATCTACAATGAAGACTCTAGTATATTTTTACCACATCATGTTTCATATCAATCCTAAATGATGAATTAAAAAGATGAATAAGAGTTAATGGTATCAGGATTTGGATAATACAGAAAACCCAGCTTAAATACAGTGCCAGAAAACCTAGTCGGCACTCAGCAAATAAGCAGATTCTTCATTTATTTGAAAAGCATTGTGTGAGTTATTTACTCTACACACAACAGTGAATAGAAGAAATATGTTCTCTTTAAATATGTTTTAAATATTTTCCAGAAAACTAATCTTTAAAAGTTGAGTATATTCATAGTAAAATGGATAGTTCTACCGTAAGTGCAATATTAAAAACAACCATAGTACAGCCTGTGGTAGATTTATGATGAATTTTTGGAATACTAACATTAACTTTATGTTTAAAAGTATAGCCAATTCTCACTAAAGATTGATAATGCAAGGTGTATAAATTTATATTTTGAAGACTCATTGCTTTGAATATCCAAATTTCATAATAGATTTGACTTCAAATCATATTTAATTGTAAGGGCACAAACATTAGTTTTATCATAGATAATATCTTTGCCAGCTCTGGTGACAAATACAATATTCATGTCATGTGCTAAAGAAGAATAGTGCGGGAGCTAAACAAGAGTGAAGAAGCAACTCAGAAAAGAGAAATTCAAACACATCTATCCCACATTGTATTCTCTGTTTGTTTGGTTTTCAATTATTGAATTCTGAGCATATTTGCAGCATACAGGTGCTGCTGTTGTCTTAGCTGATTGGAACAAGGAACTTTGGGAAGTGTAGGTTAATAGAAGCTACTGATAAACAAGAATGGGCTGACAAATTCTAGCAAGCAAAATATACATATAATTGAGTTAGGGTTTGTAGTGATCATTTTAAAGGTGCAGGATATATGTAATAGTGCTAATCAACAAACTGTTTTTAGCAATTACAGTGAATGTCATATTCAGTAGAGGATACATGTGTGAAAGATATCTGATATCAAATTAACATTTGCATTTTGAAACTGCATAAGCATACACTAAAATTATTTAATTAAAATATATGACAAACTAGATGGCCTTTAATAAAATCCAGTTATCTGTGGTATTTTCAATTTTAATGCCAGAGCTTCGCTTTCAATATTCTTCAAGATAGAGGCATAACATTACTGACAAGTGGAAAAATATATTCAAAGTCACACACAAACCCTGCTGGAGCAGCAATAGGGAAGAACCTTATAGTGTATAATTTTAAAAATAAAGTAAAAAATGTTGTGAAATCGTAGTTAAAAGATCAAGTCAGTTTCATTGTTTACTGTTTAAAGGCCTTCAAACAGTCTAACAAAATTTTACAGTTACAATTTGTTGAATAATATTGATAATTCCATGAGGCTTTGTGATATGAAAATGTATTTTTCTATTTAAATCAAATATATGTACTATTGAAACATATGTATCAGGAGGAGGGGAGAGGCAGTAAAAGGGAAAGGGAGATTAGAGAGTGGAGAGCTACAATCATTGATATAAACTTTAAACACATACAAATTTGTCAAAGGAAAAAAAAATCAATAGCTGTTATTTTTAACAGTGAGGATCCAAAGGGAAATTTTGGATGTGGTGATCAACTGAGAAGTCGTTGGCAGGAAGTATGCAGTGTAAAAGGTTCCTATTGAACTTGTTCTAGGTGGTAGCTTCTGAAGAAAGATTTGAGATTTATACAACACCAATAGGGAGTAGGGACTTTGATTTTATGTCTAAATGGGCTTAGCAGGATTTGCACTAAATTGGAATGTAAAGATACTGCAAAAGAAAGGCCAAGAACAAGGATAGCTCAAGAGGTCCTTCACTGGAGCACTCCTAAGATTAGTCAAGGTAGATGCCTTGCATTCCCTTATTTAGTATATAACCATATTAATCTACCTAAACATTTAAAGACATTAACAGGAAATCATGTGAATCTGGTCATCTCTTTAAATACAAAAGAAAATTTGATGTCTGTCTTAGTGTGCCAGCCAGCTTAGGTTTCTTCAACTGCATCCCTGATATCCTTACATTAAATTTGAGGTAAGAAGAGTAATTCTTTGGGCCACAGGATCTCCTTCCATAACAATTTCAACAAACACCCTTCATCTACTAGCTATAGAATTTAATCTTAGACCAAAAAATATTTTAAACTCCAGAGCTGTCAGAAGCCTAAAGAAAAGGGTGACACATTTCTATACTAAATGAAAAAAGAGTTATATTAGGTAAAATTAATATGATTTCCTTTCTTTCTATCTGAACATTGTGTTTTATCAGAAATATTAAATGAGAATGAGAGTGCAGCAAAATACTAGCAAAGTGTGTCATACAAGGCAAGGGTGAAGCCTTTAAAAGTAAATGTCAGAAGAAATGAGGTAAGTACTGTCTCATTTTCCCATTCCTTGTCCTTGTTCACAGAAATCTTGTTGAGATCCTCTTCACTGGAAAGAAATTGCTATTAAAGAATATGGAATTATGCATGAGTTCCCAACAAGCTGGGATACAATATACTATAAATATCAGTTTTCTTCATACAGAGAATGGACTGTATATGTTGATGCCGGTTTTGCAGGACACTGATTTGTTACTTCATTGAAATTGGAGAGGGTAATATTACCTGTCACCTTGACAGAAAATAGAATCACCTGCTGATGGGGGAGAGTCTTCTGTTTTGTGTTAATTTTATTAGTTAAATAAAGAGACTGCCTTGGCCCTTTAATAGGACAGAAAATTAGTTTGGTGGAGTAGACAGAACAGAATGCTGGGAGAAAGAAGCCTAGTCAGTGAGTTGCCATGATTCTCCTACCCAACACAGACGCAGATTAAGATCTTCCCTGGTAAGGCACCTTGTGGGCTACACAGATTATTCGAAATGGGTTAGATCAATATGTAAGAGCTAGCCAATAAGAGGTTATAACTAATGGGCCAAGCAGCGTTTAAAAGAATACAGTTTCCATGTAATTATTTCGGATATAAAGCTAGCCGTGCGGGCGACCAGGTAGCGGGAAGCGGCCCGCCACTCATATTACAACAACTTGTGATATGGGCCTCTGGAATGTCAGTGGGGGGGGCTATCATGACTACACTAGTAGATGTGAGAAGGCACATTCTTATTATGTGAGGGAACTAGTCTCTGACCCTAGGACCCTGAAATGAACAAAATAGAGAAAGTCGCCTGCATACTAGCAAGTATATATTGGTCACTTGCTGTTCTTTCTTGACCATGGATCCTATGTGAGCAGCTCACTTCAGCCTCTACTACTGTGACATCTGAACCTTGAACTACATAAACACTTTCTTCTGCAAATTGCTGTTCTTAAAACATGTTATCAAAACAACCACAAAAAAATCAAAAATAATGTACTATAGATTAAAAGGGCATGGCACTTTGATTTTAATTTGTAAAAGAAATTCTCAATAAGAAATTTCATAATGAAAGTTTTTATTATCAAATATATATTTTTTTTTTTTTTTTTTTTGGTTTTTCGAGACAGGGTTTCTCTGTGGTTTTTGGAGCCTGTCCTGGAACTAGCTCTTGTAGACCAGGCTGGTCTCAAACTCACAGAGATCCACCTGCCTCTGCCTCCCAAGTGCTGGGATTAAAGGCGTGCGCCACCACCGCCCGGCTTCAAATATATATTTTAATAATATTAAGGATGATAAAATTAAGATGAGCCCAACTTTTTTTGTCACTTGGTTTACCTGGGACTCTGTAGGAACTGTGTGTCATTAAACTAAGCTCAAGGCATTCCCAGAATGATGGAGGAAGGTCATTGGTTAATTAAATAAAGAAGCTGCTTGCCTTGATAGGTTAAAACATAGGTGGGAGGAGTAAACAGAACAGAACGCTGGGAGGAAAGAAGTGAGCTCAGACTGACAGCTCTGCTCTCTGGAGCAGAGACGCCATGCTCCCGGCTCCTGGGTGGACGCGGGGATAGCTCTGCTCTCCGAGACACACGCAATGAAGCTCCGACCCAGGATGGACGTAGGCTAGAATCTTCCTGGTAAGACCGGTGCTCACAGATTATTAGAGATGGGTTGATCGGGATATCAGAATTAGCCAGTAAGGGCTAGAGCTAAAGGGCCAAGCAGTGTTTAAATGAATACAATTTGTGTGTTGTTATTTCAGGGCATAAGCTAGCCAGGCAGCTGGGGTGCTGGGGACGCAGCTCCACCACACCAATTACTATACCAGAAGATCAGCGATATGGGGCTTGGGAGATCATAAGAGCCCAAACCCAAATGCAAGATTACATCTTCAGTTACATTATTGTTACAGTCCCTCACATTTCAACAAATGCAAGTTTGAAATATGAATTCCCATTACAAAACTGCAGATTAATGTAGAAAACATCTGAGCTGAGCAAAAAGACTTGACAAAAAAAGGAGCTTCCAAGCCAGTTCCTGAGAGAATATGATGTAAAATAAACCCTCATTGGCAGAGAAAGAAATCAAATGGGGGAGAGTTGCTATGTGAGGCAAAAAGAACCAAGACAAGCTGTCCTGAGATTTTGTTTCTTTATTAAGAAACTCAATGGTGATTTTATAAGGTCAATATTCCTTTTGATGTTGAGATAATTTTTACCAGTATTTATTATAAAATTATTTTTTTGTTTTAGGTCCACTGTACCCACTATTAATAGCATACAAACAAAATAGCACAGATTGACCTTCTCCTTTTTACAGAGAACTTAAAAACATTTGGTCAAGTAACTTGCCCATAGTCATTGAAATAAGATGAACATCCCTTTTAAAATATTATGCTTTATGTTACATGAGGATGAATCTGAAATTTGAGATAATTATTGAGGTCACTAGTAGTCCCTTGATTTTCTTAGCTACCTGAAAGTGTCTGCTTACTGAATAAAGCAATTTCATAACAAGAATGCTATGTAAATTTGTTTGTTTTGAGTGTGCATGGGTATATATTTGGAGCTTACAAGCCTTGGGTTGTTCCTCGGGCACTGTTCAAGTTGTTTTGTTTGCTTTACAGAGACAGCATCTTTATTAGATAAGAACTCAATAAATAAACTAGGATGGCTGACTGATAAGCCCCAAGTATCCCATCGTCTCCTATTCCCCAATACTGGTATTACAGCCTGTGTGTGACATCTCACCTGCCTTTCTTTATATGGGTTTTGGGGATTGAAATGTTATGTCCTAGTAATTGCATGGTGAGGATTTTTACCAGTATCGCTATCTCACTAGTATGCTTAGATTTCAAAATGTGTTCCTGATTTCAATAAATGTTTTTAGATCATTATGTACCACTGATAGAATTATTTTCAATAGCTTATCTTTGTTCTTTTGTTAGAAAAAAGAAGTAAAGAAATACTTTGTTATCATAGGGGAAAATTATGAAAGCTGGTGGAATTTGAATTTAAATGGATTGTTTTAGAGAAGAAGGAGATGAAAATAAAGAAGACAGAAGAAAGGAAAAAGAAAGAAAGAGAAATAAAGGTAAAGAACAAGCTAAATGGTACTGATTTAAACTGTATAACAGGATGAGCTCTGTAAATAAGGTAGCCTATGTCAATCAAGGTTTAAGATGAATAAAGTCATCAAACCCATTTTTTTTAAATTTATAGATGTTATTGTTTAAACCTCAGAAATAAATTGTATGAAAGTTTGAGGCATTTAGAAAGTATCTTTCAAGCATAAAATAAAACATACAAATAAGCCCAATTGTAGACGTTATGCTTTAAAACACTGCTGATGATACATGACTCATATCATCAGGATGATATAAGAATAAAAATAGAAGCTTTCTTCTAAACTCTATTTCAGAAAAGCACTAAAATCTAGTGAACTTATGCATGTAAAAATAATACAGAATTTTTTCTTATATTAATGTTTTTGAATGACTGAAAATTTACCTTAGGGTCTTTAACTATTCAATATTTAGCTATTTACAAACACATTTCAGTAACTTGCAAGCACTCCAAACAATAAGCATGTATACTCATGTAAATATATGATTTTAAAATATGGAATAGTTAGTTTGAAATTGTATGTTGCTTCCTTCAATTTTCCAAAAATTAGCTAGCTAACATTTAACAGTAATGAAACTCAGGAGATAGAGTAATTGATACCTTTAATATTGTTTGACTTCTTGAAACGTAAATGTTAAAAATTTAAATACAAGATATGTTAAATTGTTGATATATTTACATAGAAACACTGAGAGATTGGAAAATATTATCTTTTAAATATTTGAGAGTATATAATATAGTCCATGATATCAAATGTCACTCTTTGCACACCAATCTGTAATCACTCAGAAAAAAATTAAAGAAGTCTTTTAGTGACTCAAAGTTTCTAGAATATGCTGTTAACAGTGTTGTTGCAGAATATTTCTTTTTACCTTATACAAAGATGTGTCACGCTGATTCGCTTAAATAAAAAGCTAAATGGCCAATAGCTAGGAGAGAATAGTTGAGACACCTGGACAAAGAGAGAAACAGGATGAATCTAGGCAAGAGGAAGACACCACTGAGATACTGAAGGAGTTGGACATATGGCACGGAGGAGAGATAATAGAACCACAGGAAAGATTAATAAATAGATTAATAAAAATGGATTAATTTAAGTTTTAAGAACTGAATGGGAAAAACCTAAGCTAAGGCAAAGATTTCATAATTAATAAGGAGTCTCCATATCATTATTTGTGAGCTTGGAGTCTAAAGGAAAGTCTGACTACAGTGTCAGCTAAGTACACTTTCCGATGTAAAGAGCCACTCAAAAAATCTTACTTAAGTAGCTTTACCCTAGAAGACTCATCCTGGTCTGGTACGGAAAGATTTCAAGCACACTAAAGTAGATACTGAATGAGACAGTAAAAAAAATGTAAATAAGTGAATAAAGATAGTCAACCTCATGAGATGCACAGAGATAAAAAAAAATCATCTTTTTTCTCAAATGAATGATATACATATCTATCAAATATATTCAAAATGTTGACTAGAAGCAGGGCAGTGGTGGCACACACCTTTAATCCCAGCACTCGGGGGGCAGAGGCAGGCGGATCTCTG
>NC_022027.1:34145936-34149288 GCF_000317375.1 Microtus ochrogaster | reverse complement strand
AAAAAAAAAAAAAAATGTTGACTAGAAAACAATGTTGAATCAAGAACACTAAAAAAATAAAATATATTGAAGAAGTAGCTATAATAAGAAACTAAATTATTATATATCAGAAAAATCACATTCGGAGTTATTTTCTATAAGACAGAAATATATATATCCAGAATATATATATCCAAAAACACCAAGGCTTATAATTAATAGTAACCAACTAGGTAAACAAACATGTAATGCTGTTTTACAACAGGGATTTTAATGAATACTCTCATTGCATTATATTTCCCTTTTAGGCCAGCTGTGATAATAATCTTCTCTGTTTGTGTAGGACAGAATGGATACCAAATAAGTGTACAAATTGAAGAAGCCACTTTGAGGCTTAGGTGAGAGAAATGAATACCCATGGTGTGGGTTTTTCTAATTAAATTCTATGATACCATGTCTGTAGAACACAAAGTTCAGAGACTAACAATGACAGTTAATTATTTCATAGCTGTGTGGCGAAGATATAATATGAAAAATACTGAAAGACAAACAAAATGTATATATTGGGTACTTATTACTAATGAATCTTTAATCATGTTTACAAAATCATATGGGGAAAATCAAAGGATCAATATGCATACTCCTGAGTCATATAAAACAAACCCTTACACATTTCTGAAAATGCAGGGTTATTAAAAAATTATTATATATCATGCAACAAGTCATTTCCAAATGCTCATATTATTATGCCTCTTCTTTTGAAAAACTTTTTGCCAGTTTTAAATATTTGAATGAGCTGTAGAAAATAGGAAATATGTGGGCATCTAATATGAAGCTGCATATGTCCCATAAATATCCATTGCATATGTAACAATAAATTTCAGTTAAGGAACAAAGAACAAACAGCTACTATCTGGGATGTCTAGTGGGCTCTGAAAAGAGGTGAAGTATCACGCATGGTTTTTATGCAGGTAAAACAAGGCTGAGCAACTGTCAGTCATCATAAAGTGTTTTGTTCCAATATTATAGAAACATGAACAAATTCATAAACTCACTTTTTATTTGAGTTGAAGACAAAAATAATTCCTTTATTGTTCACTATACCCATTTACTTTAATATGATCATTAAATACTATTTTCTTATTTATTTTATATGCTATTTGTTAATTTTAAATGAAATAAATAAAAATAGTTGTACATGTATATTTTTACTTCCAAAGCAATTAAAAAACAATGACAGATAATGTGTAATTTATATATCTTGTAGACCTTTTTATAATTCTGGGATTAGAAATACAATTTTTTTCACTTTTATTTTCTCAGTCCAAACCCTCCATATGTCTTTCCCTGCTGTCCAGCAAACTCATGGCCTCTTTTTTTATTATTTACATACATATATGTACATACACACACACACACACATATATATGGTGTATGTTTGTACATACATACGTATGTATTATGAATGTGTATATATTTCTAAATATAAACTGGGCAGTCTGTGTACTGTTAGTTATGTGTATTTCTATAGGACTGACAATTTGGGACTGGACAATCAATTGCTGTGTTCCTCCCTCGAAAGAGCATTTTTCCCTTTCCCAGCATTCCTCAGTTGTCAATAGTTTTGGGGTAGGGTTGAGGTCTTGTGGGCTTTCTATGGTCCTTTTAGGGATGTCCATTTCTGTGCTTGTTCAGCTCATATTTGAGCAACATGTTAGTGAGTCTCTGTGGGTTTAGCTTCTGACATTATTAGGAGACATTTTCACAGCAGATTCCCAACCTTCTGACTCTTACAAACCTTTGGCACTCTCTCCACTGATGTTCTCAGAGCCTTACATGCAGGAGTATTTCGCAGATGTATTCATTGAAACTTAGCTCCACAGCTCAGCCTTTTAATTGATTATCTGTAGTGGTTATCTGTAGTGGTCTCCATCTGTTGCAAAGAGAAGTTTCCTTGGTGGGATCCCACAGCTCTCTAATTGGACTTAAGATATGCTTTACAAGAAGAAAGTCATGTGTGATGCTAGAAACCTAACTACTCAGTGCTAATGAAGTCAAAATTACTGCAGGAATCTTCAACCACTAATTCCTAACAACAACATATAAACATTTGTCAATATACCCACAGGTAATTGAAATTTTTACAATAAAACCATACACACACACTTATGTTTATCTGGTTGACAAAATTTTAAATACACACATATAAGTGCAAATAAATAGTGCATAGCAAATTGAATAAGAATTCTAATAAGAACTGATAGTATAGTATCAAATACTTTTAAGAAAATGCTTTTCTACTTTCAACAAAAGATGAATTCATTGTATAAGTGCCTCTGCTCAAGAATCACAGCCTGACTTTTCTTTTTCTAGAGAGGTTTGGTCCCATTTTTATTTTCTACTGTGTTTCAAAATCTCTCTCCAGAAGTTATTTCTCAGTCTTTAAGCAATCTAGAATGTTTTAGCTAATTTTACTTGAAGATTCATTAGCCAGACACTAATAGCAATATTGAAGTGATCAAGTCCTGGCAGTAGATCCTTGTTCAAAGCTAGCGTTAAATTTGTTTATGCATTGGAATTTTATTGCCAAAAGACTTGCTTATTTTGTGGGGAAGAGTAAAAGACCCAGAGGACTTCATAAATAAATCTAAAGGTATTGCAAATGATTATTTAATTATAAATAAAAAATACAAATGATGCAAATTATATTCAGATGCAAATATATTTTATATAAAACAGATTGCACATATATTCATAAATGTTAAAAAATCACATAAACAAGAAATTAGTTAAATGTTGTTCTCTGCAGACTCAAGAAGTAAAATAGTAATGTAGAAATGCCTCCAAAGAAACTATCGTGAGAGAGACAGCTGTGAAAGGGACGCAGCAGGACAAAGCAGAATACAAATGAAAACACAGAGATAGCAAAGCGAAGGACCAGCTCAGTCCCTGACAGTAAGAAATGAGTTCATGGACACAAATCCTGGATTAACCTGTAGGAAATTTACTAACCGGGGATGATGTGGCAGTTCATGCATTACACCAACACTAATCCTCAGTACTTTATGTATTGATTCATGTGCTCCTCACGAGAAGAAGTGGTGCAGACATTATGTTTTTATGTTGCTGTGGTGAAAACAGGTACAGAAAAACAAGTTAGAATTCTACTATACAAAAGCCGTGTGAGCAGTTTGGAGTTCCGAGTAACACACTGTGCTGTTTTCCCTAAAGTGATGAAAGAAAGACAATACAAAGATGGTAATTTAATCTACAGGAGTAGATTTAAAGTATTATATGGGGAGAGAGAGAGAAAAAGAGAGAGAGAGAGAGAGAGAGAGAGAGAGAGAGAGAGAGAGAGAGAGAGAGAGAGAGA
>NC_022027.1:34125911-34145836 GCF_000317375.1 Microtus ochrogaster | reverse complement strand
AGAGAGAGAGAGAGAGAGAGAGAGAGAGAGAGAGAGAGAGAGAGAGAGAGAGAGAGTCTCCACAGCAAAGAGACACCATTTCAATGATTCATGACCAGTAGAATTTACTATCTAATTAAGGATTGGAGAAGGTGCATAACATAATTTATTATTAAGCTCCCCATTCTCTTTAATTAGATTGATAGCAATAGGAGAGATTAATCCAACAAAAGTTTATTTTCTGGTATAACACCCAGATTCACTGGATCTTTTCTCAGTGCTATGTAAATCACTGTTACTTAAAATGTTAAAGATGTACAAACATTCACATTTCTTGTTTTTTCAGTATCCCTTATTACTGTTCTCTGCGGCCTTCCTTCAAAAACTTATTTTAGTCTTTTCTGAAAGTTACTTTTCTTCCTCCTACTTTTCTCATTAATGTTAATTCTTCTGCCTAAGAAATCTTATATAATATGTATTGTAGATAATTTCAACTCTGCATTATTCCAAAATATATATTTGCCATCCCAATTTTTTCTTGAGCTTCTAAATTTCTATGTCCACGTGCCTGTTGGAATTGTAACTCTGGTTTTTGCTTCTTTGTTTTACTCATTTACAAAAAAAAATATTTCCATAGAAGATATCACAACATATTGCTCGGGCAACACCCAAGATACTATCTGTACAAATAATTTTGAGGTTATAATAAGTTACAACATTTCTCCCTTTCTTTTCCTCCTTTCAAATCCTCCCATGTATTATTCATTGCTCTCTTTCAAATTGCTTGTCTCTTTTTCATTGCTACTGTATGCATATATGAACATAAATATATATTTTAAAATCTAACCTACTTATCTCCTTGTAAGGCTAAATTTTAGGAAATGTGATGCAAAAGTATATAACTTTGTGCTCCAGTAACACTGATTTTTTTCTCTCTATTCTTTAATAAGTCAAGGTCGTCTACATCTCTGGAAATGTGACACACAGTCTTTCTCCTTAAAATTTACTTTTTCCAGATTTTTGCATGGTTGATCCTTTAAGATTAGTTTAATCCCCTTGACAATTTCTCATCAAAGCTTTCCCAAAAATCTGTGTTAAGTAGCTATTTATCATTACCTATCTTATTATCTGAATGCCAAAATATTATAATCATTTAATGAGAATCTTATTAAATAATAATTTCAGCAAGATGGTAGTGTACAGAATCAACTTGCAGGCATACATAGCTTTTCTAAAGAACAACAGCCAGCATACAGAGAGGCAAATTCAAAAAAAAACACTCCCATTCATAATAGACTCAAAGAAAATAAATCATCTCTGAATAAACCCAAACAAGGTGACAACAAACTTTTACAAAGAAACTTAACTCTCTGAACAGATAGAAAACACACCAGAAATCAGAGACACTTTTCATGCTCATAGATAGTAAATTAATATTGTGAACATGATCATTCTACCAAAAGCTATTTACAGATTCAATGCAACCCCATTAAACTCCCAATTCACAATTCACTGAAATAAAAATAATTATTATAAAATTCATATGCATCCACAAAAATAAAGCTTTGCATATAGTATTATAAGACGGGATGGGGGAGAATATTATCTTAAGGCATAACTCTAGCATAGAAACACTTAGATGGTAGTTAATGAAGTAAAAATAGAACACCAGGTGTAGAGGCTGCTCTCTAATTGACATTAGAAAACACTGCTGACACAAGCAAAGGCTTCTACACTTGTGGTGCTTTCAAGTTACTATAAAGCAGAGGCAAACAGAACTTCATCCCTTTCTTGTTGATCCTTGTATGATAGTGATGTGGAAAGAAGTATGACCTGGCCTCACATACCAGGTAATGTAGCCTTCTACCTTAGAAAACAACTCTGAAGCATTTGCCAGTATCTAGGGAATACATTTCTTATTCCATAAGGATATGCGTTTGTACCATAATTCCAAAGATATTCATTGCAAATAGAATAATCAGTATTGTTTAAGTAAATTGTCTTGAAGCAGTATTGAGTTGACATCATAATGTACTTCAGATTTCTGCATTCTTTTTAAACACAAGGTTATTGATAGGAGGAAGACAATTATCGTCATTGCTAAGTGTTCTGACAACTTCTTCCTGATATGCTAACTCATAAAACAGAACATGAACTGTTTGTATAAGTTAACTATAGAAACCTATTCTCAACAACTTTGACCAGTTGCTCTCCTGGAAGATAGTTTATAATTCTCTGACAGTCAACTATAATACTGGAGTCTAAGATTCTGCTTTTATAATTTTATAATACATTTTTATAATGTATCAAATCTGTTTCAAGAGAAGCCGAAGCCTGCACAGGTGACTAGAATTTAGAGTACCTACCAAAGGCTATACAGTCACCCTCCTAAGTAATTGTGAAATGAAAGGATCCAGGCATCTATAAAGTCACAACAAGATCCAAGATTTCAGAAGATAAATTCTCCTTCATTTGCTGACCAGTTCCTCATGCTTCATGCTTTATACGAACTTTACATTTATACTAGGACAATATAATGTGTATTTGTTTAACTTTTTCATAATTACACTTATTTTGCATCATAACTAGTCTTCACTTATGGTCATCTCAGGTCCAAATGCTGAGCTGTGGAATATTATTAAATTTGCCATTATTGCTGATTTTTAATTTTGAACACAAGAATGTGAGGTTCTGTCCAGTTTCTTAATCATTTATCTGCCCATGTTTATGCTATTCATTGTTTAACATATACTTGTTACTCCTTTGGTTATGTCCTAATTTTCCTCGTTTTCAAATGTATATGTGATTCTGTACCTTTCTTAAGATTTTGTCACTTATGTAGTCTTTATTATTTTTATGAAAGAATAATAGTGACTGACCTTGTATAATGTATAGTCAAATAATTATAGTATTACTTGTCTTACGTATGCTAGGATGTGTCTCCTCCACTAGATTACAGATTAATTCACAACTGAGTGTGTTGACAGATCATATGAATGTTACAAGCACTGACTCAATTTTCCAAAATGAAATAAAGACTTTGCCTAAACTATAGGAACTAATAAGAAAAATATTTCCTGGTAATTATATTGTTTTTTCAGCTTTAATTTATTGCAAAAGTTACTCTATGTGAATGCATTTATGTTGCAGTTTAATCTTTGTTCTTTTCCCAATAATATCCAGCTGGAGAGGATAAAATAGTTTTGACTCTGGAGAAAGTAATGAGATATGTGACAGGGAAAAAAATGAAAATGAGCTTTGGTTGTATGCTATATCTTTAAATCATCTCATTACATTGTTCCCTATGGGCAGAAACCTCAGGTAGTATGCTCAAACAAAAATAATACGAAAGGAAAGGCAAATTCAATTATGTCAACACAGCAACTGAAATTAGCATGATGAAAATGTTGAAGATCAGGTATAATTAGAAACAACAGATGTGTCTTTTATATTGAGTTGTTATAATCACAGAAATAATCACAATATCTTTGAAAGTCTTATGGTTTTATGTCATTAAATTATATACATATTTACCCACTGATGTTGCTCTGAATGCAGCAATAAAATATTTCCATTTATAAGTGGGATATAACCCCAAGAGGTTATACTTTAAAAACAAAATTATCTCCCACATATGTAGGGCCTAGTTCGGTCACAGGGAGGCACCACAGCTCTCTGTCCAGAGTTCATGGGTGTCCATGAGTTTGGTTCTTTTTCAATGTTACATGTCACTTATCACCTTTGTACATAGCAGGATGTCTTACAAATGCTACACATAATGAAATGACACTACCTTATGACACTGCAATATGCTACCTCAAAGAATGTTTTCCTCCACTCTCAAAGGCACAGTGCTTTCTTTTTGTAAAATGTTGACATTTATAAAGGGAATTTCATTAGTAAACCTGGCTATTTATACTACTGTTAGATAATCTCTTTTATATAAAGAACTTAGAAGAACATTTTTTGTGTGTTCGCTGTTTTCTTTGTTTTTTTTTTTTAAATAAAGACTTTATTTATTATGTATACAGTGTTCTAACTGCATGTATGCCTCTATGCCTGAAGCGGGAAAGATTCCATTAGATATGGCTGTGAGCTACCATGTGATTGCTGGAAATTGAACGCAGGAAGAGCAGTCACTGATATTAAACTCTGAGCCATCTCTCCACACCCTGTTAGGCAATCTTATTGTCTAATTGATGTGCACACAGCAAAACAACCTCAATATCAGCTCTCCTATCTACTCGCTTACTTTATCTCCTCATACCCACTACTAAAAGTCACACAAATCTATTCCTTTCTTGAACTTGGGTGATACCTCAACTTTAAACATCTTGGATTTCTTTATGTCTGATACATTTGTAGGATTCCTATGTATATGTACATAATTAAAAATATGTTTTCTATGATTAATGTTTCCTATTCTTGAGTCCAAACCAGTAATATAAAAGAATAGAAAGTAAGGTAACTAACAAGTATATAATAATATGTGTGTACCTGTGTATATGATAATATGTGTGTTCCTGTATATATGTACATATATCCATATATATACATGCATGTATATAAGTATGTATTTAGATGTGTATTTCAGTTAATGGTTGACTAAATTTAGAAAGGATATATATAATTCATAGACCAGACAAAGAATATTTTTTCTCTTACTTTTAAATGAAGCAGGAAGCATCTTAAATGCAGTTTATTATAAAACCTTCATGTGCCCTGTACTTATAAGTATAAGAGTGACAATGGAAAAATCTAACTAACATTCCATCTTGCTAAACTAATAACTACAGCATCTTGAACATTTCTATAAAAATAAATAATGACTATAAAGTGCTCAAAGCAATAATACAGTCAGGAAAGTCAAAAGCAATTATACATATAAGTGTATGTGTATTACTAAATATGTATTTCAAAGCTAATGGCAAACTAAATTTGAAATAAAAAGCAAACATAAATGCACCAAGTGAATATTGATAATTGTATTATCTAAGATGTTTGATATCTATAGCATAGAATCTTTTCACATCTTAAATCAAATTAACATGGTTCTCTACAGAGATTTTACTACCTTGCTTTCGTGTATTTTTTCTTTCTTAAATTGTATGTCCCTCAAAATCTATTTTATGTCCTCTTTAAGACAACTAATAACCACTAATATCATAAAAAGTAAATGATCAACAAAATCAAACAAGGCATGTTTGCAGTGATAATGATAGTGAAAGCCAAATGACATTTCCTCAAAGCAATGCAGCAAAACAATGCATTTACCATGCTGACTTCTGAAGTGCTAAGCAAATCCTCATCACACTAATGGATTATGGTGTGTATTTCCTACCAGGATGATTAGTTGGCAACAGATAATAAGATTCCTACTTCTATAATGATGGGATACAAGAATGGGCAGAATATGCCACCAGTCAGATAAATGTTTTTTGAACTACAAACAGAGTTTTCCAACTTGTCTATGCTTACTTTAGTTATGCAACATGATCTCTTTCCGTCCACCTGCCCTATAGTAGAAAATATTTTGTTTAGCTTTTTAAAATCTCAGATTAATTCACAAATGTATCATCAATTCTATACCAACCTTGTTAGCTTTGAGAACTAATCAACTAATCTTTTTAGAAATATTCACTTTAGAACAGTCTTGAAGGTCCGGGAAAACTATAAAGAGAATGGAGTTCCAAGATCTCTCATAGACAATTCCCTCTTTGTGCACATCTTATATTACTGCTGTGCATTGGCGACATTTAATGATATATCATTGATATATATGATTAACAATTCCAGCATATGGTTTATTTTTGCTTGTTATGCTTTTCACCCAGAATGCTATGCAGGATATCACTGTATATTTTTTTTAATAGTTTTCTCAGGATATTCCTGACTGATGGTGTCTTAGTCTGGACTTCTTTTGAAGACCTTGTTAAATTTAAAAATTATCAATCTGGTATTGCATGAAATGTTCCTTAATGGGAATTTGTATGTGGTTTCTCCTATGATTAGTCCTATTGGTCTAGGAATTTTGTGGAAAAAGACCACACAACTAAAATGCCAAACCCATTACTTATGAATGTACCACACTGCCACCACTAAAATCACTTTAATGCTAAACCTGGATGATTGAATTGTGGTTGGATGTATTTGATTATTTGGTGGCTTTCCTTTATTATTTTTCATATTCTGATCTCTTGAAAGCTGGCACAACATACAAGCTAAACTTAAGGAGTAAAAATACATACTGACAATTTGAGAGTGGATTATTTTTAAGTTATTGAAATTTATATTCTCTCGGGTACTGATTTATTCTTTATTGTTTATGTTTACCATTCTTTACCATTTATTTATGAATAAGTCTGCTACTTATTCATTTCCGTCAAGGACGCATAGCTGGTCATTGCATGCATGTAAGTAATATCAAGAATGAATAGATATTGATTTTATGCATTTTCTCTTGGAGGGTATTTTATTGGCAGCACTGCCCTTTTAAAATCATCCATTGTGAATTGTGTCTTATTTTAAGTCTTTGCTGGTTTTGAGTAGAATTTTGTTCCCAATAGCAATAAGAAGAAGGTATAAATACATTCATGGAACATATTATTCCACAGGTACATAGCCTTCCCTCACATCAGTATTCAACCAGTAGGTTATATTTGTCAGTGGATTAGCCAGTGTTCATAGCTGGCATGAAGATTTCCCTATCAGTATTGGACATTGCATGGTTTGGGCACATTGCATAAATGTAAACCTCTTAGTACAGAATCATGTAGAGAGAATATTCAGCTCTCTAAGTTCCCTGTATCTACTCAGTCATCTCTCCCAGACCTAACTCTTGCCAACATTGACATTTTTTATTTATGTCATAAATTTACTTTGATCAGAATGTCACATAACTCTCTTCATCTATTTTGTAGCCTTTTTTGTATTGGTGTTCTCTAGATATGAGAACTGTCTATTTAATTAGGTTCTTCAATCATATTTCAATGGAATTTTATGTTTTTCTCAGTTTTTTTCCTCTATTTTGTTAGACAAACACCCATATTTCCAGTTGGGGACATTCTAATGTCCACAGTATATTGTCTTAAATCTCAAATTCTATTAATTCACTGTCAGTTCACAGTAACATAGTTGAATCTATTCCCTCTGTATTCTATTATGCACATTTTACTATAATTGCTTATGTTTCTGCTTTTTTTGGGTTTTCTAGGTAGAAAATAATGCCATATAAGAAAGTTTTACTCTTCTTTTTTGAATCATTGTAACTTTGTTTTCATATTTTGTTTCCTTGGGTTAGTTAGGATTTCCTGGTTAGAAAGAGACAAGTTACCTTGTTTCTGATCTTAGTGGGAATGCTGTTAGCTTCTCACAATTAAGGGTATGGGTTTTAGGGGCTGGAGAGATGGCTCAGCGGTTAAGAGCACTGACTGCTCTTCCAGAGGACCCGGGTTCGATTCCCAGCACCCACATGGCAGATCACAACTGTCTGAAAATGTAGTTCCACGAGATCTGACACCTTCACACCAATGAACATAATAAAGTTAAATAAATAAAATTTAAAAAAGGGTATGGGTTTTAATTTTAATTAAATAGCTTGTTGTTCTTTTTGATGGGTTTCATATAGTGTTAAGCCTGACCTAAAAGTCTCTATGTAGTTTTCCCTCAGAATCATATTCCTTCCCATTAATCTTCTGTCTTGCTTATATCACAACATCCAAAACTTTCTAAGTTTCTAGATTTCAAAGAAACTCCAGGTTTTTATTGGACACGTGTCTCCCTAGTCTTCAAACTAAGCATTTCTACATGAAGTCCCAGTCTACTGATTGTAGAATGGAATTAGAAATAAAGATTTAGTCCTGGGATGATCTCAGTTATGCTATTATACTATAGTTTCCAGGTGTGCTCCACTACTTAGAGCAAAGAAACATGTGTAAAATAACTCATGTATATATAGACAAAATATTTATACTATTATCTGTATTTCAATAAAAAAGGAACCTGAGATCATAATGTTATATCCCATTGAAACATCCATGACTTGGATGAGTTGACTGTTCTGCTTAGAGTTCTAAGTTGATGTTTCAGTGGTGGAAGATGTGTTTTCATGATCCTCTACAAAATTATGTAATTATATGTGGGCACAGTTTCAGAACTGTTCACCTGTGTCACATATGACACAGCTTTGCCAAAGGAAAGAAAATATTATATAAACTTCTCTCTGCTTTCAGTCTTAAAAAAATCCCACCATTTCCCAAATTTGCTTAAGTTTGAATAATTTTGCTTCTATCCCCAAACCTGCAGTGTAGAGTTTATTCTTATACTGTCATGACCTATTATGCTTTGAAAATTAATTTAGTACAATATTATTTATTATGAGCCATCAATTTACATATTAACATTGTTATTTGTACAAAATCATACAAAATGTATTCACTACACCCAAATTCTATGTTTGCCATTTATACAAACTTTCTCTACATTAAATTGTTAGCCATTCTTGTATTCACCTTCTCTATGCTTTTCTGTTATAGTATGAAATGTAAATGCAATTGTGTAAAATACTTCTTATTCATGCTAGCTTGTTTAAATCAACAATATGCCTCTATGACTCATCAATGCCTTCACATGGCTTTTTTTACACTTTTAACATTATATTGTATGTAGTTCATTGCATCTATGAACCATATTCTGCTTTTACATAACCTATTAAATGGCAAATGTGCTGCTCTAGGTTTTGATAACTATTAATAAAATAATATATTCATGTGCATTACAGCATATTACAAAACAAAAGTATTCACGTTAGTTGAGTAAAGAACAAGTAACATGATTATGAAATTGTATGAACAAGATTTGTTTATTATTTTAAAAAACTGACAATGTCTTTCCAAAGTGACAATCCTATTGAGCATTCTCATTCTTCACAGATCTTGAGAGGACAATAATCAACTTTATATGGAAAAACAAAAAACCCAGGATAGCCAAAACAATCCTAAACAATAAAGGATCTTCTGGAGGCATTACCATCCCTGACTTCAAACTTTATTACAGAGCTACAGTAATGAAAACAGTGTGGTACTGGCATAAAAACAGAGAAGTCGACCAATGGAATCATATAGAAGACCCGAATTTTAACCCACAAACCTATGATCACCTCATTTTTGATAAACGAGCTAAAAGTATACAATGGAAGAAAGAAAGCATCTTCAACAAATGGTTCTGGCACAACTGGATGTCAACCTGTAGAAGAATGAAAATAGACCCATATCAACAATGAATGAGAGCTCTTAGTGGTCTGCCTCCTAGATAGTAATTGCTCTTGTTAGTTTATTTAGATTTAATCATTCAATAAAAGATAAAGTATGATCAGGAGGAAACATTAAGAAACACATAGTTCTCCTTCCACTCTCCCTTCTCTTCCCACCCCCATGCTCCCAATTTTTCAGGTGATCTTGTCTGTTTTGACTTTCCAGGTGGATCTATATATGTTTTTATTAGGCTTCACCTTATTACTTAGCTTTTCTAGTATCATGAACTAATCCTCAGTATCCTTTGCTTATAGCTAGTATCCACTTATGAGTGACCATGGCTAGAGTAGACTGAGGGGCCCTGGCAGTGGCACCAGGATTTATCCCTACTGCATGTACTGGCTTTTGGGGAACCTATTCTCTTTGGATAAATACCTTGCTCAGCCTAGGTATAGTCGAGAGGGCCTTGGACCTTCCCCAAAGCAATGTACCTCACCTTCGCTGAGGAGTTGATAGGGGTGAAGTGGGAGGGAATTTGGAGGGAATGGAGGGAGGGGAGGGAGTAGGAACTTGGATTGATATATATAATATACATTGTTTTCTTATTAAATAAATAAATAAGTGCAAAAAATCCATTCTAATGCCTCCAGGAACACTGTAGAGGTCAGTTGGGGTTTCTGGAGTCAGCCACAGGTCAACTGATTGACAAGGCTCTACTGTAGAGCACTGAAAGAATCAACCTTCAAGCCTGTGATTCTGTTTTGAGTTTCCCATCTTGGAAAAAAATTCAAATTGAAATGTGTAATAATATCAGGAGTGTTTAATGTTCAGGTAATTTTGCAAGTGACTGTTTTCTTAATTCTACTATGTTGTAAAAACCCACAAAATTCTATTGCCACTGTATCAAGACCCAGTTCTGATGCTAACCTAATTATTTTAAGCTACACATTTTTTTTCTTTCTTGCGACTTCAACTTTTGTCATGAAGTCTCAAGGCTTTGTATTGCAAACTTTCTTCAAAATTTAATATGAAGTTCTCATTTAAAAAACTCTCAGCACTAATGTTTATTCTTTGAGAGTTTAGTGTGTGTGTGTGTGTGTGTGTGTGTGTGTGTGTGTGTGTGTGTGTGATTACTGAATTTTCACACACATACCCAAGCCTCTTTCTTTACTTCTCAGCTATTAACATGCTTGCCAAAGACTTGGCTGGGAAGGGGTGGACTGTACAAATAGTTTCAAAGCACTGTTATAAAACAGTCTCTTGGATAGAAATTGACATAGAATATTTTTCCTTGCTTGTTTCAGCATTTTTCCATTTTGTTGCAGACAATTCTTCATAGACCTTTATAATTCACTTTAATATACTTAATCCTAGTATACAAAATATTTTTTTCAGTTTTTCCCCATTGATATTAGAAATCCTTTTGACTAACCACTGACCTTACAAGTCATGCTTTTTTTATACAATAAAATACATCTTTTAAGGCCAGTTAGTGCTCAGATAAGAAGTTCTTGTGTACAGATCCTGTGTTTTTCTTTTTAAGTGCAAAATCAGAAAACTGCACAAGGGACCATGTACTCATCCTTCCAACTCTAAAATAGATCTAATATATCTTTGGACTTTTCAAATTTGAGCAAAAATGATTTGTTCTTAAATTAGAACAGGAAGTTCAAAGACAGAAGTATCTGTTGAAGAGGGGATAACAGACTGATTCCAAGAAAATTGCAGGTAAACCCTGAATTCTCCAGTTTACAAAAATTGTCTGCTCATGATTATTAGTCAAACATTAGGTTCTTGATAAATTTTTGGTTCTATTGTTTAAGGAGAAAGGGGGGCTCAGCAAGAAAACTGGATGGAGTAGCTTCTCAGTGCAGCAGGAGAAGCTTCAATTGGGTCCATCAATCAGAAAAGTGATTATCACAATTCTGATCACTCCTATTCCTTGGTGCTTTCCCTAAGAAAGATTTCAGATCCCTTTATAGAAGCTTTTCAAGTCAACAGTTATCTAAATTTTGGTTAGAGTTATTGAAGATAACTTATCCTCAGGAGAAAATTATATTTTCATTTTAATGTATTATTGATGGTTTTAATAATTAATAGATTTTAAACTATGTTGCTAAATTTGTGTAGTGCATGTTAAGGCAAACATTTTTGTGCTGCATATATGTTTGTATGTTTGCATATGAGTGTGCAGGTGGATGTGTATATATGTTCAAGAGAAGGTCAGTTTGATAAGAGCTGCTTCTTACGTAGCTCTTCATCTTATTTATTGATGCAAGTTCTTTCAATGAACCTGGAGCTTGTGACTTTCAGTCAAACTAGGTGGCCAGCCAGTCTCAAAGGTTCTTGTAACATGAGGGCTGGGTTTGTTGGGGTTTCTGTCCTGCCTGGTTCTCACAGTCATTAGGTCCCAAAGAAAATCACACAGAGAGTCTACATTAGATATAATCTGATTGGCCCATTAGCTCAGGCTTCTTGCTAACTCTTATAACTTATATCAATCCATTATTCTTATCTATGTTAGCCACATGACTCAGTACCTTTTTCAGGGAGGCAGGTCACATCTTGCTTCTTCCTTGTTCTGGGAAGAACTGGGAGGAATGGACTTCCTCCTTCCTAGAATTCTCCTGTTCTCATTGCCCCACCTCTATTTCCTATCTGGTTGACCCACCTATACTTCCTGCCTGGCCAATCAGCATTTATTTAAAACATGATTGACAGAACACAGACAATTCTCCCACACAAGGTTCTCAGATTTTCATCTTTCCAGTACAGAAATTTACCTGAATTCTATCACAGTTGAGATTTTACATGAGTGTTACAGATCCAGGGTTGGGTTTTAAAGCTTGGTCTGCAAGTTGTTTTTTACTATCTAAGGTTATAAAATTAATATACTGATTTTTAAATATCATAAAAAATTTTTGGTTTTTGTTAAATACTATAAAGTTAAAATAGGACACAACTCTATCACCACTTGTGCTTGTTTACAATTTGAAACACGATGTTGCATGCTCTCCTAATTAGTATCCTCATCTTTTTCCTCTTCTTTGACTGTTTTAACTTCACAAGTCTTTCCTATCTCAGGATTTATTGTTATTTGTGCTCAGGTTAACACCTGAAATGACACAGAGCTTCTACTTTCCTCAGCAATAATTCTTGTTTAGTGGTAAACTGACATGTTTACGAATGAGAAAATTTCAAGTACGGCAAGTTAATAGAAACTTTGCTTTTCTTTTGTTAATCATTCAATGCTGTCATGCTGTCACCAGTAAAATTTTTCATCTTTAGAACCTAATTACCAAGGTCAATTCCTAACAATTTCCTCATTCTTTAACCATGAAAGAAAGAACAATCTAAGTGAAGCTCTGATTAAAAAATGAAGCAGACCTATAAATTGAACAGGTGACATTCTTCTCAGTGTTTATAATTCACTTTTATTAGTGGAAATTGTATTTCATATAATTAATAGATGTATGTTATTGAAATCTGAAAGGAAAGCAGAAGTTTCCTAGCTACAGCACCAAAGAAATATTTGTATTTAGCCAAGAATAATAACTATTTACTGTTAAATGGTCTTCAAGGATGACAAATACACAGAAGGTTCTAAAAGACTCATAGGACTTTTTAAATTTAGAATTTTGAGTGACATTATTTTTATATTTCCACTTAGTTTCTTTCATTGTCAACTGAAGAGTATTTTCTATTCACCCATCACTACTTCAAAGTCAGTTACATATTTCTAGTTTTTATTAAGTTTGTAATTGATGCAATAAAAATTTTATAAAAGGATAATGAACATGGAAGAAGAATTTTTGTTCATAAACAACATTTTGTTAATTATTCAAGGCCATGGATTTTATAAGCTTCATGTTTGCCAATATATGTCTAAGCATACACGGAAGATAAGAGAGTACATTTTGTTCATATTGTATCTATTTATAACTAAAGACATAAAGTAATTATACACCTTATCAATTAATTTTTTTAAAATTTAGCTTTATTGAAGTACTGGACTTATTGGAACAACAATATTCATAAATTATAACTACTTCAATTAATTTGCTAAAAAATAGTTGGAGATTTCATAATCACCAAAACTTCTACCAGACTTTTACCAACTAATTACCATATAAAGGTTTATCTTTAACTTCCTGTCACATTTTACAAAAATTTATCCAGTCTTAGACCATTTCATCGTTTATACCGTGTTTATTATTTAAGTAATCTTTAAAAAGCCCATAAGACTGGTTCCTACATCGATGAGTTTAACACTTACTATAAAATTTTGAGGGATTACACTCTAAGAATGTATGCGAATATTTATGAACTCATTATTAACAGAAATTGGAGGCATTTTTTATCACCTTGTGATCACATTTCAACTTGAACTGGACCTCCAAGCATCTCAGGAGTTGAGTCCTGAATAAATTAAAGACCAAATGATGTAAAAATACTAGCCAATCTCCAATTTACTTTCAGGCACGTCCCTTGGCAACAACATAGAAATGACTCCCCAGTCTAATGAGCATGAAGAAAAGGCATGTGCATCTGGCACTGCTGCCACTCTTATAGCACTTTGCTCTGTCATACTCAAGTGCCACTTGGTGACAATAAAAAAATAGACATACTAAGGTCACTCCTAAAGCCACAGCAGCAAGAACAAATTAGATCTTAATTCCCCCACTAAAAGAATAGCTTTCATAATAGACTTTCCTTAGTCCCTACGATATATAAGCCTTTGTCCTAAAAAGCAGAAAATCAATAAAAATGCCAACTCCTTGGAGTTATTATAGTTATTACAGTTTTCTGGTAATTTACACACACACACACACACACACACACACACACACACACACACTATCATTTTTCATCCCCTGAGAATGAATGTTCTTGGAAGTGAGACTTCATTATTAGTTTTTAAATGTTAGAGAAGGATTTCTTCTGTAAGTTCTGGAGATTGCCTATAAATATTCTGAGGTATGGGGTGCCCTCTTTCAAATAAGTGATCTGATTCCTGATTCTCCAGTTGTCATGCCAACGATCCTCCTATAAACTGAGCTACTCATTCAACATATAGAGTTGTTGATTGCATATAATTTAACCACAGAAAATTTCCTATTTCCAAATAAATCATAGAAAGCAATGAATATAATATCAAAATAGAATTCTGACTTGTTATTTGTCTTCCTACTGTCTCTTTAAAACAAGTCAGGATTTTCTTCCTTTCAAGTAAGCAATGCCCCTTGTATTTATGATTATCAAAAGTAATAAACCTATAATTGAAATGAGCCTTCAAATTCTGATGTTGAGAAAAAAACTTCTAAATATGTAGTAAGGCTATTTAGTAGTTAGGACCATTGGATAAATAATGTCATAAACGTGGGATCTATAATGGGTGTCATGTCTTAGAAGCAAAAGAAATAGTCTGCTTGATTTGGCTGGGATTTTGAGCCCATCCATAGTGTTAGGATGTAGCAAAAGATTTTTACCTCATACATAAAAGACTGTGGTGCCATGTTCTTGGATTTCTCTGCTACCAGAAATATAAACTAAGTAAACTTCTATTCTTTATAAGTTACCTGGTCCAGGTATTTTGTTATACAAACAAAAATCAATAGGGGAAACCATGAGAGGTGACTTTCATCATTTGTTAATAAGACATTAATGACAGTTGGAGATAAGTTCAGATTTGGATAGATTGGAGACTAAATTAAGCCCATACAAATTCTATAGGTGAGGTCTGCAATATTTATGAAAACTAGAATTCTCTTTTAAATTGATGAGATCAGTGTGTATAAACGTTGCCATGCTCATCTTTGATATGAGGGTTTGTGCCTACTTTTGTTGCATCTCGTTATGTCATGTTCAGTTTGTATCCCTGGGGGTCCTGCTCCTTTCTGAAGGGAAACAGAGGAAGAGTGGATCTGGGGGATAAGAGGGTGAAGGAACCTGGGGGAATAAAACACCTTTTGGTGGATGTACACTATGGCTGCTGGCAGATGATACATGACTCAGAATAAGAACATCCATTGACACAGTGTCTAAGGATTCAGGAAAGATCAGGAAGTGCAATAGAACTCTAGAACTCACAGGGCATGAGCCATCCAACTAGAGAGCATTAGGGTGCAGTGTGGTGAGCCAGGTTCTAAAGCATGTTATCAGTGGTTTGAATTCTAACGCATGAAACTGTGAATATGATCCACTCCACTCATGATTATATTAGATTAGTTAGAACTGTTTACTGTAAGGAAATTACACCAGTTCTTCAAAACCATAGAATGTTTTCATGAAGTATCAGGCTTTTGAAGGAGGAGTGGGACATGCTATAATTTATAATCTCAAAAATAAACAAAAAAAATATATATCAAGAGGCTGAAACTTCCTTTCATCTATTAACAAGAAGTTTCTGGAGTCATAAAAACTCTGCCTATCACTGATAGATGAAAGGTGAAAGTGCCAAAGGTCAAAGGGCATGTATAACACCTAGATTCAGATATCTCAGGGCCACCCTAGCGAAGATGTAAATTTGGCCAGTAAATATAAAAGTGTAATTTAAAATATTTTTCTGAGTTTCCACTAGAAATGAGTGTTTCAGTTACAACATTACAGAGAACTTTGCCATGTCATGTCATATCATGATTCTGAGCGCCAAAATATGATCTACTTAATGGATATTTTGAATTGTGTTTTTTTTTTTTCATACTGAAATTTAAAACGAAGAGTACAATGTTGGGTTTGTGGCAGTTGGCTCATATATTTCATCAGTCAGACACCTAGGTCTTGCTGGGAAGAACACCTAGTTGAATCAGTACATTCTAAGTGTGGTAAGAAAGCCTGTGTCAAAAATATGCTAAGGATCAATTAAAGAAGACATCCTGTATCAAACTCTATGTGCATTTTACATGCCTATAAATGCATACCTGAACATACATTGGTACACACATATTAGCACCTAGACAAATACATACAAAAACGTGGAGATCATATTGTTATTAATACATTTTGTGTCTGCCTTAGTCTCTAATAATTCTACACAAGACACTTTCTTGTTTTGCAACTTAATTAATCATGGAGTATTATTGATGTTGATTTTGTTTAAATATCAATGTACTACTTGCCTTTGTAGTGGGAGTTCCCTTAAATTTTTAACTTCAGTAAATGTTTACATTCTTTTTTTCCTATCCTTAGACTTTAAAGAAATAAGTAGTCTCCAAGAGTCTTTACACTAACTTGGAAATCTCTGCTGGACAGTTTTAAATCTGTTTTACATGTTACTTTAGATTGCCTCTAATACTCCAAACAGTTACTAATACAATGGACAGCTTCAGTGAGCTTTTGATAAATGAGAAAGCTAAAAAAAAAATAGCTACAAATTAATAGAAATTACAGAGACATCTTTCTTGAGGTAATATAACATTATTTTTTTGTTGTTGTTTAACTGGGAGATTTGAAGAATATCTATCTACACTGAACTGGCAAGTAGGTATCCCACTGATTTCATGGATACCAAACATCTCAACAATTTTTATACTAAAGTAGGCAAACCAGTAAGTTGCCATTGGAAAATATTATTTTAAGATGTGCTGCTTTTGTTTATGCTGCATTTGTTTAACTCTGTGAAGCCGATTCCTTGCCTGTCTAAAACACCTGATGGTCCAGTACAGAGCTGAACAGCCAATAGCAAAGCAAGAGTAAGGATAGGCAGGGTTGGCAGGCAGAGAGTATAAACAGAAGAGCAAGCAAGGGAGAAGTAGCCAGAGAAGGAGGAAGAGCAACAGAACAAGGAGAGGAGGACATCAGGGCTCAGCCACCTAGCTACGCAGTAAGTCATGGAGAAAGAAGTAAAGAAAGTATACAGAAAAACAGAAGATAAAGGCCCAGGGGCAAAAGGTAGATGAGATCATTTAAGTTAAGAAAAACTGGCTAGAAACAAGTCAAGCTAAGGCTATCACACACACACACACACACACATACACACACACACACACACACACACACACACACACACATATACACAGAGATACACATGCACACACAGTCCTCCTCAGTCTTTTGGGTGGGCTAGTGTTAATAGGTATCTTACACATACAGGAACAAGCACATACACATACACACACACACACACACACACACACACACACACAGAGTCCTCCTCAGTCTTCTGGGTGGGCTAGTGTTAACAGGTATCTTACACATACAGGAACAAGCACATACACACACACACACACACACACACACACACAGAATCCTCCTCAATCTTTTGGTTGGGCTAGTATCAGCAGCTGTCTAACGCGTGCTCGCTCTCTCGTGCACACACACACACACACAGTCCTCTCTTCTGGGTGGGCAACTGCCTTACATACACGCACACATGCACATGCACACTTGCCCACATGCACACAGACACATATTTATATATATAGATGGATCTTATCTGTATTAATATATGCCACAATCATGCAATTATTTGATAATTTTACACATACATACAATAAAATATGAGCATATTTGCCTCCCATTCCTCCTCCACAATTTCCTCCTATATAACTCCTAAACATATTACTCTCTCGATTCCTATGTTCTTTCTTTTGTTTGTTTTGTTAACCCACTAATCTATCTTTGTACTGCTTGTATGTATATTGGGATGGAGCCACCCACATGAGCATGGGAAACCTACCAATGGCCATACCCTTATAAAAGAATGATTATCTTTTCTCCAGTAATCATCAACTATCAATACCTCCTTCACTAAGAATGGGAGCATGTGAGCGTTTTCCACCTATGCAGGTATTCTGGGTGGCTTCGTAGGTAACCAAAATTGCGATACATTTGTGTGTACAATCGCTACAGCACATCCTGAAGGCATGTTACAGCAGTTGCTCTTTCCTTTGACTCTTTTTTTTAAATTTTTTTATTTTTTCCATTCAAAAATTTACTCTTCCTCCGCTCTTCCCATTCCCCTTCCACCCCCCACTCCCTTTCCTCCCTCCCCCTCCCTCCTTAAGAGAGGGCAGGGAACCCTGCCCTGTGGGAAGTCCAAGGCCCTCCCCCCTGCATCCAGGCCTAGGAAGCAAGGAAGTCTGGACTGCAATGGGTTGGTCCACCAGCTGAGACAGTGTGCCTGTTGTAATGGGATCTCATCTAATCCAGCTGGACTGGGACTGAATGAGCAGGCGAACAAACTGGACTCTAAATGTGGCTGATAATTGGGGCTGAGAAGCATTGATAAAGGCACTGAGACTTGTTTCTACTGCATGTACTGGCTTTTTGGGACTCCTCTAACTCTTAAACTGTGAAATCCCTTTCCTCAAGAGGTATTTTGATTGAGGGACACTAGAGAAATTCTCAGGAGTCCACAAGGATGACCCCAGCTAAGACTCTAAGCGATAGAGGAGAGGGTGTCTGAATTGGCCTTGCCCTGTAGTTAGATTGATGACTATCTTAAAAGCCACCATAGAGACTTCATCCAGCAACTGATGGAAACATCGACAGGGACCTGTAGTGGAGCGCTGGGTAGAGCTCCCAAAGTCCAGTTGAAGAGTGAGAGGAAGGAGAATACGAGTAAAGAGGTTAATACCATGATGGGTTCACCCACTGAAACAGTGTACCTGAGCTAATAGGTCCTCACCAACTCCAGCCATACAGGGAAGGAGCCAGCATAGGACCAAACTAGACCCTCTGAATGTGGGTGACAGTTGTTTGGCTGGAGCAAACTGTGGGGCCATTAGTAGTCGCACCAGGATTTATCCCTACTGCTTATACTGCCTTTTTGGGAACCTATTCTCTTTGGATGGATACCTAGATATAGTAGGTAGGGCCTTGGACCTTCCCCAAAGCAATGTCCCTTGCCCTCTCTGAGGATTGGATGGGGAGGGATAAGTGCCGGGAATGGGAGGAAGGGATGGAGTGGGAACTAGAATAGGTATGTAAATCCGTTTTCTCTCTCGTCTCAGGGTCTATACTGTCATGAATACTACTATAATTAATCTTGATTTATTTCAACTTACAAACTCCTGCAAGGTGCTAACAATTGAAAAATAAATATAGTACTAAATTATTAACATACTTTTATTCTCTATTGTCACTTTACAAGGCTGATTTTAAGGAGCCTTTGTAAAAAGCCAGGCAAATACCTAATCATCACTAACAATGCTGTGTGTTTAAGAAATTGAAAATGCAATAATTTTCTTAGTCTTCTAACTGCTAATAAAAGAGCTGGAAAAAAAGCTCATAACTTCATTCTTTACATTTTACAGAATCCTACTTTAGAGCTGCAATCAATTGAAAAGTTCATCTAACATTATTAAATCAATTAACCGACTAATGGTGACTGCCGGTTCATATTTGGGAAAGGTTCGGTAGCAGTACAACTAAGTACAGTCATATATTTTCTTTGTTCCAAGTATTGAAGGGAGTAAAATAATAAAACTGTTTTCAACTTTGTCTTTTACATTAATCAGCTTGTTGTAAGAAGCTGCAAAATGGGTCATGCTATCGAATGGGGAATCTATGCTGAAGCATTTCCCATTAAGTGAAAATTATTTTCATGTAGACTTTTTTAATTGCTCAAAGCTCAATTAGAGTCACAAATTTATACTCTTTTTAATAACAAAATGAAATACATCTATGGCTGTACATCTGATGTCCCTCTTCTTTGCTTTTGAATAGTTTTCTTTTTTCTTTTTTCTTTTTTTT
>NC_022027.1:34099591-34125660 GCF_000317375.1 Microtus ochrogaster | reverse complement strand
AAGGTGCAGCATAAAATGTTTGAGAGTAATTCAATAAAAATAAATAACCAAGTATTCAGACCCACACATAAGGCCTAATGAATCTAACTCTGCTATTCTTAGAAAATTGTGCACTACACAGAAGTAGTGAATGTATAATCTTGGCTACTGAGAAGCTGGCATTATTTCTATGTTAGTGAATTTGTAAGTAATCATTAGAAAAATATTTTATTTGATACTAAATTACCTACTTATTTGGAAACCAAGAGCTTATTCCATGCTGATTCATTAGAAATAAGTTAATTTAAAATGCTAACAAAAAATTATTGAAAAAAAGCGCATAGTTAATGACTTTTACAAACCAAAGCCTCATGAAAGCATGCTTGTCATATGATAATGAGTTGCATTTGAAACTTCATTGCTTTAGTTCATTTCGACTGAAATGACAAAATACCATAAGCTAAGTGGCTAACCAAATAAAGTAGATTGTTTCCACACACTTCCAGAAGCTGGAGAACCACCTGACGACATGAGGTTTAGTTTATGTTAGAGTTAGCTCAGGTGATGAGATGTCTATCTACTCTGTGCCTTCAGATGGTTTCTCAGTTAGGGTTTCCATTGCTCTGATGAACACCATGACCAAAAGAAACCTGGAGGATGAAAGGGTTTATTCCATCTTATAATTCCAGATTTCAGCCCATCACTGAGAGAATTCAATGCAGGAACTCAAGCATGCCAGGAATCTGAGGCCAGAACTGAAGCAGAGGCCATGAAGGAATGTACCTTACTAACCTGTTCCTCCTGGATATCTCGGTTTGCTTTATCAAAGCACCAGAGCCACTTGCTCAGCAGTGACCTCTCCCACAATGAGATGGGCCTTTCCACATCAAACGTCAATCAAGAAAATGTATCACAGGTTAGCCCATATGAATCTGGTGAGGGCATTTTCTCAAGTCAAGTTCCCTCTTCCCAAATGACTCCAGCATATTTCAATTTGGCGTAAAACTGGGCATTACTAGTGGTTAGAGAGTGAAAGGACCTTTCTAGTGTTGTCTAAAAGGACAATAATCCATCTGATATGAGTCCCACATACCCAGACTATCACATTCTAATAGAATCAGAATAGAAATTTTGCAAAGACACAAATATTCAATGTACAGTAGCCATTTTGTTTATGTATCAAAAATGAAATGAGAAGCATATTTTGGGAGCTCAGTGCTGGGAAGAAAATTTCTATGTGTATTATACAAAATTTCACTTTATAATTTTGAAGTAAATTTAATGATTACTAAAGGCATTTCTTTTTTCTAAAAAAAAGGAAAAGGTGTGAATATGTCTCATTTTTAAAATATGGGAAGGGACATGGTTGGGAATAAGGGATAAAAGGAAAGGAGAGAAAATTATATTATTGTGCTTCAAGTTAAAAACCATGGTAAAATAACTTCCGTAATAGTTTTTATCATACAGCAATAGAAATAATCTTTGACAGAATGTCAAATTCAAGCTGAAGGAAGGAAAATGTAATATCTTTTTGTCCTTCCATTGATTAAGTAACACCAAAACTTTGCAATATATCAATGATCAAACTTCTATTTCAAATTGGTCTTAGATCCAGTTTTCCATTGGATTCTTTTATAGATGTTTTTTGCTTATCTAATCCTAATAACTCTTGTGTCAATATCATCTGCTATTACTCCACTGGTTTTGTTTTTCCTCCCTGATAGAGTTTTATCTTTTATTTGGATTTGCCGCATTTTGCGTGTACATACTCAATGCTAATTAGGTGTTTTGAAAATACTGCTAATCGAAATGTTATATCCTACAAACTTACTATTTATTAAAATGGTGAAATAGTGTTGCAATATAGGACATCCTGGCCTTGAAACCTGAATAGCCAGATTGATCTAGGTTAGATTTTTAATGCCATAGTTTGTAATATTCCAAATTAGTTGAAAACTTTCAGATGAAAGAAAAATTACTTTTGGAACACTCATGTTCCCATGGATATTTACAGAAGAAAAACAAACCCTACTTTTTCTGTTGAAGCCTATTTAATCTTTTGAATTAGAGAGCTATTTTCCAATCTTACAGCAGCTGAAATGTCTGAAAATATGAACTTTTGAAACTCTATTTTCACTTTCCATTTCAGGGTAGAAAGTTGGTGAAATACTATTTTTGTAACTTCCATAATCTTCCAGAGCCATTCTGCAATGAGATCAGGCGAAAAAAATGTCAGGAAAATGCAGGTTGATGTTTATTGTTGGCCACAAGCCCAAAATTTCCCTAAAATATCCAACTTTGTTTAGAGAGGAAGTCTTGCATGTAGCCTAGCATGGCCTCAAATTTGTAATCCTCTTGTTTTACACCCTTGAATGGTGGGACTGCAGATGTGGAATGCCACATGTGGGGCCAGTTCGCTCCCTCTCATCCCAGAAGTGGATACGATCTCAATATTCATAGGTTCAATTGCAGCAGAGATCCTTGCAGGCCCAGCACAGCCTCCTGAAGATCTGATGTTCCCAAGTTATTTCAAATTTAAAACAAAAAGTCTATATTTGTGTGCTCTGTCATCAGTTTTGGCACTGTCTAAAATGAAGACAAGTTATTTTTATTTAGATAAGAATGTTAAGATGAATTAGCTATTCATCCCAAAGACAGTGAAGCTCAGCAATGAAATGCATTACAGAAAATCCAAAATAGCCATAAATATTCAGTTAGGAAACTAAGGAATTTTATATGATGTTATACTTTGATTCACATTTTTTACAATATTTGGCTTCTGAAACTAAAATAGCTACAGTAGTAATTGCATCTGTTATAAATATTTGGTGTTATGAAATATTTTCAAATCCTCACCACTATTTAATTTTCAGCCAAATTGAGGAGATTTGCTAGATAAATTATAGAAAGTAAACAGATAATGGAATTTCATAGTTTTCTGTTATTCATAATAAAATAAGTGTCTCAGTAATCATATTTTTTGCTTATGTCCATGTGTTTCATATCATTAAGAATAAACTCTACTTGCCAAAAATGGTAAAAATATTCTACCAGCAGTCCAACACAAGCATTTGAAATTGAGTTTGGTACCTTCTATTACAATGTTGTTAGTGTCTTAACTGTCTTGAAACCCATTCACAAAATTCTTTCACTTGGAATGATATCTTTACTAATGTTTGACTTGACTATGCAGGTAACAATATATTTAAACTTCTATCTTGAATTCCCATGTACTCCATTGATTATGTACAACTAATAAAATTCAAGAATTATTTATTCTTTATCCCCTTGCTTTTGTATCTTGTCTCATAGACAACATTCTAGAACCTATCATACCTATATTTCCCAAAATTCATTGTATTGAACAATCATCTTAAGATGAAGGTTTTGATGCAGTAGATGTGAGGAAGTAGCTGATCTTCCATGGTTCTAACTAGCCCTGCCTGGTGGTGAAGCTCCAGGCATTGGTGGTACATAGCACACAGTGGATAGCCACTATTTTTGCTCTTTAGTCTCACTCTGCTTCCTCCTGTTGACACTTCATTGCTTCCTCATAAACCTAAGCTTATACACCCCATTCCATTCCATGGGCTCTAATGATCACTCCTAAGTCCAATCTGCAAATAATAGCTAGTATCACTTTGGCAAAATATGCATTTTGGGGGTATTGCCAACTATGTTGACAAAGCCATTGTTGTTCCTAGAAAGCTAGTGGCACCTCATTTTCAGGACTATAAACCATGCAGTATGACTAAGTCTAGTGTTGTTCACCACAATTTAAGAGATTTTATCATACCCATGTAATCATATACTTGTGTCTTTGTATTATTTTCATGGGTAAGCTCTACTTATTCTTTAACAATAAATTTTGACTAAGTTGCTCTGAGAAATATTTCAAATTAAAAAAAGAAAATGAAGAGTATTTTTAAAATAACAGTAAAATACTCTCATTTGCAGAGAGAGAGAGAGAGAGAGCGAGAAAGAGAGAGAGAGAGAGAGAGAGAGAGAGAGAGAGAGAGAGAGAGAGAGAGAGAGAAAGAAATTTTTTTCTTCTTTAAACTTTACTGAAAAAAAAATATGAATCATATCAATTATAAGTTAGTCTGGTAACTATCTTTGAGTGTTAGCTTGACCACATCTAAAATTAACTAAAACCCAATGTCTGTCTAATAGACCACTTTCTTAACTGAGTCATTTGAAGTGGGAAGGCCTGCCTTTTATCTGGGTCTTTTGCTGTGGAAAGACCCAATTTTTATTTGGGTGACACATTCTGTTGGCAGCCTATGTAAAGGACATCTTAGAAAGAAGTTTCTGCACATTTCCTGCTTGTCCTTCCTCTTTTTGGAAATTCAATTCCTTCTACAGCAAGTGCATTAGAGGCCACTTCCTGATCCCAGTTCATACTGAAGACCAGATGAGACACTCAGTGTCATGGACTGAACAACTACTTGACAACCATTATTGTACTAGGTGGACCATACCCTGTAAGCCAACTCTAATATATATGTTAGATACACACACACACACACACACACACATATCCATATATATATATATATATACACACACACACAAAGTCATAGGACATTTCATGTTCTGTCATGTTGGTAAGAGCCAATGGACTAATAGACTTCTCTACTTCATAGTAGGTAATGAGAGATGGGAATACATGGGAAGCTAAGGTCCCAGGATACAGGTGACTAATCCCAGCAGCTTTTCATTCACTGTGGTAACTCACACAGAAAGGAAGAAGGATAATCACAAATGCAGAGGATGCTAAGGGGTATTTGGGAGATATTTCAGTATATGACCCTTTGATTTTGAAAAACATAACATGGAAGACAAGGCCTTTATAAGTTTGGCCTAAACAAACATTAAAGAAGAAAATATCTGATGATTTTCTGCACGCAGGTTTTTTGTAATGTTAAACTGGAGGTAAAAAAATAATGTTCTCTAGTGGAAATGTTATCAATCAGGACAAAATCCTATACCTTGATCTCTCTTCAGGAGGGGGAGGGTACTTCTTAAGTTTTGGGGGTTGTGTTTCTGTTCCAAGTCATACACGAACTGAGGGCAGCTACAAGTTTTCAACCAACTGGTTACCCCAAGTCTATCCAAAGAGGATCTCAGGTTACATGTTGGTAAAAGAGAATACTTTGTCAACTTGATGCTCCTTAATCAAGAGTGCTGGTTTCCACTCACCCAAGACTTGTTACAAAGTTTAGAAATATTAAAGGTAACTCTTCAAATCAAAGGTATGTTTATGATAGTACTCTAGAGGAAAGAAAATATTGCTTTTGTCTTTTGCAATTCCCTGTCCAAGTATACAAACTGGAAGATGGTAAGATTCATCATAATAATTCTATGCAGGTTATGAAGAGGATAGGTCACTTGGGTAGAGCCTCTCATCATTAGAATCAACAAGACTCCCATCCAGAATATACAGATTGAATAATGACCTTTGTACATATACTATATGAGTATATATACTCATACTTGATCCTCCCATTCCACTTCAGACCCAAAAATGATTATCTCAAAGCATTCTCCCTCCAATTTACTCTTCTAGATCAGGCTGGTCACGTGTCTCTGTGATACGGAGAGAGAAAAGCAAAAGAAAAAAATAACTCAAAAGGAAAGAGCGGGTGACCTTAAGGACTTCTAAAGAGCAAATTATTTCTAACAAGCATTACTATTGTTTATCTCATGCTAGAATGATTTCTACAGTGGCAATAGTAATTAGGTTATTTCTCCATGGAAAAGATAGAGATGAACACACACATACACACATAAATCAATCAATCAATCAATCAATCAATCAATCAATCAATCAATCCAAAATAAAAACCTAAAAACCTCTCACTAACTCTAGCTTCATAGTTTTAACAGTTCAACAGAGTACCATTAGTTGATGTATTATGGCTATTTTAAACATAATTTTGATAATATTTTGCTGTACTTTTCTACTTTTCCATATCCTCTATTTATTCTTATTCAGAAACAAATTATGGCTAAAGAAACACACTACTTACACTGTAAAATACAAAACAAAACAAAAGATGTTTGACTGTCTTATTCTCTCTTTGAGGTTTGCCTGAAAACTTACAAAGTCTCAAAATTTAGTAGTGTATACTCACATAATCTTAATTTCTTCCCTAATCCTGTATAAATAGTTGAAATACAAAGTTAAATTTTTAATTGACAGGATTGATGGAGAAAATTCAGATTTGTGTAAATTACTAATCTATTTTGTCAAACATGACTAATGTTGTAGGACTAAAGCAATCATACTTAAGAAGAAGAGATAAAAAGTAGACACAGACAGAGACTGGATGAAAAATTCAGTCTAAATTTCTGTAGACTAACATACTCAAATTGTGTAGCTTACCCATCTCATAATAAGCAAATGGCAAGACTGGATTCTGACTCAGCCATACTTAGGTTTTAATTCTGAATTGAGTCCCACAGACCCTCCTAGAAAGAGTGGGTGTATGAATCATTGCAAAATATTCTGTGCTCCTGCCCTGAAGAAGTCTATGTTTTGTTTTAAAATTATCTTCCATATGGATAGATCTTTTGTGCTAAGATAAGGAAAAAGACCTAAAATCTATTAATAGAACTACTCTGTAAGTATGAAACTGGACACAGTTTAGTCCAGTTTAATAACTAATAAATCATTGTTGTTGGATTTTCTTTTACTCTGCTGGCGTGCCAAAATGTTGCTGGTTGTTTTTTTTTTTTTTACTCTTTGTTCTTTACTCCCTTTGGGAGCCCACCACCCAGCTCCCAAATAAATCACACGTGGAGTGTGAGTCTTACTTATGAAAGCCTGGCCTTAGCTTGGCTTCTTGGTAGCCAGCTTTTCTTAACTTAAATCTGGGATTAACTTGGCTCTGGGACTTTTTCTTTTCTTGCTTCTGTAATCTTACTTTGACTCTTACTTTGTGACGGGTTGGGTGACTGGCACCTGGTGTCCTCTTTTTCTTTTCTCTTGTTCCTTCTTCCCTTGTCCTTCTGGATTTTTCCTTCTCTTTATTCTCTCTGCCTACTGGTCCCACCTATCCTTTCTCCTGCCTAGCTATTGGTTGTTCAGCTCTTCATTATCATCAGGTGTTTTAGAGAAGCAAAGTAAGGCAACTTCACAAAGTTAGACAACAGGAATATAAAAGAATGCAACACATCTTTGTATCATTAAACAAATGTTTCAAGCATGAACAAATATAGCACATCTTAAAATAATATTCCACAGCAAATCATTCCCAAATGAAGTATATTTTCCTGGAATTATAATCAATTGAATTTCTGAGTCATCCCAAATGACCAATATAACTTAAAATATCAGTAAATATGCACTTATATAAATGTATTGCGATACACATAGCAAATAAGTAGAAAGTCACTTTCTACAAATCACAAGTGAAACACAATTAATAAAAAAAAAAAACTTAGAAGGAGAAATTGTGGTTCAACCTGAAGACCCTAAAAGCAAAGCAGTCAGTTAGTGTCTCTTACTTCGACCTCAGTTCAAAAATGGTGATCCTGCCTCTAGGAATCTCAGTATGAAACTGTGTTTGAGAGCTGTTTCCTCCTGTATAATCTTCTCCATGGCTGGGATTAAAGACATGCACCACTGGGATTAAACACATGCACTGCCTGGTTTCTATGACAACTAGTGAGGATACTGGGTTTAAAGGTGTGTGTTATCAATACCTGGTCTGTAAGGCTGACCATTGGGGCTGTTTTACTCTCAGATCTTCAATCAGAATTTATTTATTAAAACACAATTGAAATGCCACTACATTATAAGTATGCAAAAATATATTTAAAAGGTTTAATATTCAAATGATAACCTAGAAGCCATTATTGGTAAGAATGACATC
The DNA here is from genome assembly GCF_000317375.1 of Microtus ochrogaster. Classification (NCBI taxonomy): domain Eukaryota; kingdom Metazoa; phylum Chordata; class Mammalia; order Rodentia; family Cricetidae; genus Microtus; species Microtus ochrogaster. Next base: position 34,117,801 of record NC_022027.1, on the reverse strand, counting down.
TATAAGACATTACTCTACCTCATTACTTAGCCCATCCTGAAGCAATCTTTAATAATTTCTTTAATGGAATGAGCAGATACGAACTGTAATGACTTCTTTGACTTTTTTTTGTTAAATTGACATTTATTATGTATAATAGATATTTAATCCTCTATGTTCCATGTTTGGGCCTATTATAAAAATTTCACAGTAGTCATTTTTCTATCCATTTTCCTGAGATTTTCTTAATCTCACTATTATTTATAACTGAATAAAAGTCCATTATGTTTATTGCTCAGTTTCTTTATTCATTCATTCATTTATTCATTCATTCATTCATTCATTCATTCATCTGTTGCTGAATATCTAGGCTGTTTTCATACTTTGACTATTGTGAAAACTGCAGGACAAAACATGGATGTATAAATATCTCTGCAGTTTGCTGGCTTACGGTTCATGGAATATTATTTTAAGATATACACCCAGGGGTGGTATAGCAAAGTCACATAATGAACCTATTTTTCATTTTGCGGGGAAACTTTCATTTTTATTTCCATAGTGGCTATCTACAATTGCATTGTTAATAGAAATGAATAAAGATCATTCTTTTCCCACATCCTTCCCCAGTGTTTATCATCATTTATTTTATTGATGACAGTCATTTGGACTATGATGGCATAGAATTTTAAGTCATTTTTAGTGTGTGATTCCCTAGTGAGTAGGGATGTTAAATACATGTAAACTATTTGTTGACCATTTGTGTTTCATCCTTTGAAAACACTCCACTAAAGTCCTTGACCCATCAGTTGAGTGGATGGCATGTGGGCTAATTCATCTCCCTTTCAGTTGTTTATTTATCCTAGATGCTTTTCTCTCTTTGATGTGCAGTTGGCAAAGATGTTAGAAAAATTTTTCAGGAAGACAGATACCATATGTTCTCATGCCTTCTCTCATAAGCTGAATCTGCATTTGAAGAATGTGTAGGATGACATAGAGAAACATATCTTAAAAGAAATGAATAAGGATGGGCTACAAATGGCTTGCCAGGGAAAGACAAGCATTTGGAAGAGTACATGAACCAGTAATATAATGGAGGTGTGGAAGAAGAGAATGAGAAAGAATAATTATAATGACATTCCACTTACATTGTGAAATTCCATAATGAAATCCATTACTTGCTATGGTAACTTTAAATTTTAATTTAGAAAGAATAAACAAAAGCAATAATATAAAATAAAAAGCCATCCTTACTTTAACAAAAAAAGTTAAGTAGACTTTGAGGTCTCAAATGACAGAATATTGGACTAAAAAATTCAAAATATCAATATTCTTTCTTCTGCAACAGGACCTAAATAATAATTCTAATTAATCTATCAAAGTAAACTTTTGTTCTCCTGGTTATCTAGTAACATGACAACATCTCAATTGGTAGACTTTACGTGAAGCACACATAAAGGTAAATAATGTCACCATCTAATAATAGGGACATCACGTTTATTACTTCATCACAGATTTTTATCAGAAATTAATGAATGTACTATTGTATATCAAATTTTCTGGCAGTTTTATCAGTTCAGCAAACTATCCATAAGCAGTGTGATACAATTTATATGGTCTTGCAATAGTGCGGAAAATGGAAGAAAAATACTGCTCTTAAGCTGGTATAGTCTTGGCATAGGTTGTTTAAAAAATGACACAGTTTTCAGACAGAAATTATAAAATCAATGGGTAGGCAGGTCCTGAAATACATTTTTATAGATCTTCTAGTCACACAAATACAAGATATCTATTACACAATTACCTTCAAAAATGACCATCTTCCTCTAGGGCAGCACATGTTTATGAATTATAAAACCCAGATTTTCTTACATTAATAAAAATCCGATCTAGTGTCTGAACTCGCAGGTAAAGTTTTCTTTGTAGTTTGAAGTGGGTTTTCAGTATATGTTGTTTAAAAAGTCTATTACTTGAGATGACTAAAATAATCAACAGATAAAAAAGGAGTAAAATAGATCTTTCACTTCCTTGTTTAGTGTTACCCCAAGATACTCTATTCTATTTGTGGCTATCATGAAAGGTGAAGTTTCTCTGATCTCCCTCTCTGCTTCTTTATCCTTTGTGTATAGAAGGACTACTGATTTTTTTTTTTTTGAGTTGATCTTGTATCCTGCCACATAACTGAAGGTATTTTTCAGCTGCAGGAGTTCTTCAGTCGAGTTTTTGGGGTCACTGATGTACACTATCATATCATCTGCAAATAATGAAAATTTGACTTCTTTCTTTCCAATTCAAATCCCCTTGATCTCCTTATGTTGTCTAATTGTTATTGCTAGAAATTCTAGCACTATGTTGAAGAGATATGGAGAGAGTGAACAGCCTTGTCTTGTTCCTGATTTTAGAAGAATGGCTTTGAGTTTCTCTCCATTTAATTTGATATCAGCTATTGGCTTGCTGTAAATAGCTTTTATTATATTTAGGTATAATCCTTGTATTCCTAATCTCTCCAAGACCTTTATCATAAATGGGTGTTGAATTTTATCAAATGCTTTTTCAGCATCTAATGAAATGATCATATAGTTTGTTCTTTCAGTTTATTTATATGATGGATTACATTGATAGATTTTCATATGTTGAACCAGCCCTGAATCTCTGGGATGAAGCGTACTTGATCATAATGGATAATTTTTTGATGCGTTCTTGGATTCAGTTTGCCAGTATTTTGTTGAGAATTTTTGCAATGATGTTCATGAGCGAGAATGGTCACCATAGAACCTTCATCCAGAGATGGATGGAGATAAAGACAGAGATCCACATCAGAGCACTGGACTGAACTCCCAAAGTCCAGTTGAAGAGCAGAAGGAGGGAGAAGATGAGGAAGGAAGTCAGGACCATGAGGGGTTGGTCCACCCACTGAGACAGTGTGTCTGATCTAATGGGAGCTCACCAAATCCACCTGAACTGGAACTGAACCAGCATGTGATCAAACTGGACTCTGAATGTGGCTGACGATGGGAGCTGACTGAGAAGCCATTAATAATGGCACTGGGACTTGTTTCTACTGTATGTACTAGCTTTTTGGGATCCTAGTGTATTTGGATGTACACCTTCCTAGGCCTGGATGGAGGGGGGAGGGCCTTATGACTGGAGGGAGAGGGAGGAGGATGAATGGGGAGCAGGTGAGGCATTAGAGAAGGGGAGGAAGTGTAAATTTTTCAGTGGAAAAATAAAAAAAAGAAGACTTTCCTCAGTAAAAAAAAAAAAAGAAAAGAAAAAAGGTGTAAAAAGATATACAGATTTGTAGACATGACATTTTAAAACTCCACTTACAAGAGCTCTTCTTTTAAAATATAATTTTATGGTTATATGTGCATGAGTTTTTTGAGGGAAGGACACATGTAAGCAGCAGAGTTCAAGAAAAGTCAAAAGACAACCACAAACTCGATCCTTTCTTTCAAATTTGTTATGGCATCCAAGAATAACTTCTTGTCTCAGTTAAGGATTCTATTGCTGTGAGGAGACACAATGACCATCACAACTCCGGAAATGAAAACCCTTAATTGAAGGGGCTTATGTTTCCAGAAGTTTAGTCCGTTATCATCATGGCGGACTTGGTGGCTTGAAGGTAGACATGGTGCTGCAGAAGTAGCTGAGAGTTAGTATTGCTTTCAGGCAACAGGAAGTAACATGTAACACTGGGCATGGCTTGAGCATAGATGAGACCTCAAAGCCCTCTTCCATAGTGAGACCCTTCCTCTAACAAGACAACACCTACTCCAACAAGGTGACCCTTCCTAACAGTCCCACTCACTTTGGGGGCCATTTTCTTTCAAACTACCACACCTCTGGTTATCAGTATAGAGCAGCAGCAAGCACCTTTTTCTCCCTGGGCCATCTAAGACAGCTCATATTCTTGTAGTCTTAAAATTCAGGAATAGACAGGAAAGATGAGCAACTGCGTATCTGTGTACAACCAGAACTACTGCCATGTAAAAGGACAAGAAGTAGCAGAAGAAGCCTTGCAAGAAGATATATAGACCTTTAGGCAAAATAATAAGCATAGAGTATATAAAATAAAAGTTTAGGTCACGTTTAAATAACCATAGAGTTAGACAGCAAGACATAGTAGATAAAAAAAAAAAACCAACTCTGGTAATGGTTCTATTTTAGCGAATTGTTGTTTCCTGAGAGCTACTTCCAACCCTATTAGAAAAGAGGTGAAATATTAATGTAGAAATAAGTAAAATGAATGGAAAGACCCATACTGCTGGCTTATACTTTTTATAGTAGCATTGAATTCACCTTTTGTATAAAAAATAACCAAATCTCAGCCATGCTAGATTTTATTGTGTCCTGACTGTCTTTTACTGAAGACACCTACTCCCAGTTAATGGTTTCTGCCATGTTCTTGTTTTTTATTTTATTATTCTTTTATTTTTTTATTTTTTTTAGTTTTTTCGAGACAGGGTTTCTCTGTAGCTTTGGAGCCTGTCCTGGCACTAACTCTTGTAGACCAGGCTGGCCTCGAACTCACAGAGATCCGCCTGCCTCTGCCTCCTGACTGCTGAGATTAAAGGCGTGCGCCAAAACAGCAAAGTAGCTACAAGAAACTATAAAATTTCTTCTTCTTCAGTTGGAGGAAAAATTATGGAAATATAAAACTAACTTATTAGTTCAATTTTTAAGCAATAGTAGAAAAGAAAAACATACAATACAAAAAGCTTAGAATTTTAGAAATATGTGAAAATCTATTTTCAAATGTGAAAAACACAATCCTGACTAATATATCACCTGAAATATCAAAATACATATTTTTTGCCAAACTATGCTGTAAGGGCAAATATGAGTAATATGTGGTTTCCAGGAGATATAAATCTTTTATATTTAAAAATAAAGATCTATTAAATATACAGAGTAACATGTTTCATCATGATACTTTCATGCATGAATATAATGTACCTTAATCCAGTCCATCCATCCCCTTACCTGTCTTTGTACTCCCTCTTCATCCTCCTTTCTAAGCAAATCTCTACTATGCCCTATTAACCTTAATGTCTTTTTGTCCCTAAATTCCACAGTCAACACTCGGGCTTGTCACTGAGAGACTTGACTTATTTGACTCAAAAGGCAAATGTCAATGCCATCCACTTTTTCCTGTGGTCACCAATACCTTCTTCTTTGTGACTGAATAAAATTCTATTTCCCCACCCCACATCTCTAATCTCTCACCATTACCTTTCTGGCACCTATTTCTGGCACTCTTGTCTTTTAATTTTTGTTTCTGAGTCTTACAATGTATTAAATTTAGTTTTCAAAGATGCTAACAGTTGTTTATGCTCTCATAAGTAATTATTTTATGTTACAATCAATTTAATTGAGTGATCCAATTTAGTAACAGAGGTTGACCACAGTGCAACAATGTATGCCAGTGCAGTGTCAGGAATGGGAGTGGATACAAGACAAAAATTTTTACTGCACATGGTCTCACAGGCATAACTGCAAGAAGTGCTGTTGTTTGGACAAATGATTTCCCAAAAGGTCACACAGCAAGTTTTAGAATAGAACAAGGAAATAATATGAACTTTAGGAGAGTAGGGCAGTGAAATTTTAGGTTCGTGTGTGTGTGTGTGTGTGTGTGTGTGTGTGTGTGTGTGTGTGTGTTTTAAAGAGAATGAGCAACTCTAGTCTCCCTAGGCCATTCTCTGATTTGCTTTAGTTACAATAAGGGATAGATGCGCCTTTAGTGGGAATGTGTCCTTGTCTGCTCCCTAGACAGTTGATTCAGTTGGGCAGATTAAGGACATGGTAAAGGACAACCAATAGAGATGCAGGATTACCTAAAATACTGTACTCTTCCTTCCTCAAATCTTAGTTCCCTAGTAAAGTCCCTATAAGTTGCCATAAAGTTCAACTGGGTTAGACCACATTCATAAATATTGCTTTTCATTGTCTTCTGCCACTTTCTTTTAATGCTTGCTAAAACCTAAGCATGATCTTAACCTCACGTAATATTTTGGGCTTCCTTACTCCAGGCCTGTCAACATGAAACTGATACCCATACTTATTTAACTTTTCATTCAACTTCTTTACTCTGGTAAACTCTAATATTTCCAGATTTCATGCCCTGGAAGTTACTTTTATACATCAGTAATTTATACTTGAATATAAATTGTACCCATTTTAATTATTATTTTTTTATTGATGAGAAGGCCCTAAGAAAGAACTCAGATTTCCTATTATCATCTGGTGGTTCCACCAGAACACATCAAGATTTCTAGTAACTTCTCTTCCCTACCATTTAATATTTTAATTTGTTCAGAAAATGAACCCAGTTTCTGTACCAATAAATGTCATCATTTTGGCACAAGACTGATTACTTTGTAAAATATGCTATTATTAATAGAGACAGGATCAATGTTACATCCTAATTTTTGAATGAGGGCTGAAAAGCTGAAGTAAACAAACCATAAATATGTGTGTGTTTGTATATGTTTAGAGTATATCTAGCAAATAAACTATATATAAATTATACATTTATATAAATCATATATAAATAAACTATATATAATACATAAAGTTGGTCACTTCTGATGTTTCATAATAGTTACATAACTGACAAATATGATCACTATGATTTGACAATGATGCTTTAGTGTCCTTTTCCCATTGAGGAATTGAAGAATGTTGATTCATTCATTGAATTAATAAAAGGAAAAGACTAAATAGTGTTAGCAAACAACAATGCCTTGTAAAACACTAAGTCCACTTCAAAGTCATTGATTACAAGAAGCACAGGAAGAAAAGTTGGGACTTTCATTTGGCAAGAAGTGACATGGCTATGGAAGGCTCCTATTCTGTGCTGTTAGCTTAGCATCCAACAGAGATGGAATATCCAAGTTATAGCGCATAGTTATGAAACACCTGTTACTGATCATCCACAGCTTTAATTCTTCTGTTTCATTTAATTGTTTGTTTTCTTTGACTTGGAAAATAAAACCACAGCCTATTTTTTAAAATATTAAGATTTACCAAGTGATTATATTTGCCAAAAATTATTGGGAATATCATTTGTTCTCTTTGAAAATACATAGAATGAGGAGTTTGAACACAATATGAAGCATTAAGGGCACTAATTAGCCAGGATTTTTTTTCTAAGAGTGGAAAATGATATAATTATAAGCAAGACTGGGTTTAGAAAGGAAGACTCAGACTAGTGTTTCAGGCAGAGTAAAATCTTAATGCACTAATATGAAAATGAAGCAATTATAAAGGACTGCAAGGTCAGCTTAAACAAAGAATATTCAGACATAATAAACAAGCAAAGTAAAATAAATAGGCACCTGTCTTGGGATTTAATTACTGTGAAGAGATGCCATGACCACATCAACCCTTATAAAGCATAGCATTTAACCAGGGTCAGCTCATAGTTCAGAGGTTTAGTTTGTTGTCACATGACAGGAGATATGTCAGAACACAAGCAGATGTGGTGCTGAAGAATGAGCCCAGAGTTCTACATTCGGATCTGCAAGCCGCAAGAAGAGAGTCACTGAACCTGACTTGCGATTCTGATACCTCAAAACCTCCTCTTTCCCTAGTGACACACTTTCTCCAACATGGCCACACCTACTACAACAAAAACACATGTACAAATATTTTACAAAAATGCTATTACCTAAGAGCCAATGGTTGTTGTGGAATATTATATTAAGATGTGTTTTACTCGTTTATGCTGTTGATATTTGTTTAATGATGCAAAGTTATTTTGCATTTGTTTAACTCTGTGAAGCTGTGTTACTTTGCTTGCTTAAAACACTTGATTGTTCTAATAACTGAACAGTCAATAACTATGCGGGAGAGGTATATGTAGGGATACAAGGCTGAGAGAATAAATAGAAGAAAAAAGAAGATGGAGATGAAAATATTAAGAAAAAAGAGAAGAGAAGGATGCCAGCGGCCAGTCACTCACCCACTCACAGAGCCAGCCACAGAGTAAGAAGGAAAGAAAGGTATAGATAATAGAGAAAACTAAAAATCCCAGAGGCAAAAGGAAGATGGGATAATTTAAGTTAACAAAGCTGGCTAGAACTCTGCCAAGCCAAGGCCAGGCATTTATAAGTATGAATAAGTCTCCATGTATTTATTTGGGAGCAGAGTGGTGGGCCACCAAAGAGTAGAGTAAAAAAAAGGGGGGGGGCATTATCATTCAAACCACCATACCATTGAAGAAGAGTAATTTTGATTCAATTGTTGTTTTAGTGTTCATATGATTTAAGAAAAGATATTACAAATATTGTAATTATATTTCAAACACAACAATTACAATAGGAAATACATGAAAAAAAATATCCTGGCTTATATTTGGAAGAATCCTGTGTTTTAGGTTACTGTGATCAAATGAAAGAAAAGCAGATGATCTCATATTCTCGGCTATATAAGGGCTATCCCTCTTGAGAAACAGCTTTGCAAAGAGACTTGGGGATTGTTTGTCATCAGGTCACAGGGGACCCATCAGAAGCGCTCACCTTTGAAACCTATGAGTCCAATTCTACCTTAATCAATCTTCACAAACAGGTTCTATGGCTGTGTCAATTTTATCAGTTTGCCATGCTATCGATGTCTGAGAACTGAAGATGGATCTTTGATTCAGGGGTTTTAAACTCTTCTCAAAATCTGACATCAATCTCCTAACACAGAACAAAACTTCATAGCCTTTGTTTGTAGTCTTATATACTTGAATGTGAATTCTTATCCAAACCCTAAATGTTAAAGCTTTTAAATAATTCATATATATATATGAGTATTGTGACCTACTCTATAGAGTTATGCTTAAGTTTAAATCTTCAATTGCCAAACCTGTGCCTTCTGTGTAAAACACCTTCAATGAATTGCACTTTAACTTCAGAATTAAAGTTCCAAGGCAAATGTAAGTGACTTACAATAAATGATTGCAAGAAACAAAAATATAAGCAGAACTATTTTGCTGAACCTTTTCTGCATTTAAGCAGTATACACACTACTGGAGAATGAATCTCTCAACATATAAAGCAGCTTTGGGAACAGATTCCCAGGGAACAAAATTTACATAGAAATTGATTTTGACAGATGGAGTAGAAACTCTTATTACATCAAAAATAGTGAGGTCATTTTTACATCTATAGACCAAACAGAAAATAACCTTATTCTTTAAACTATATGTTTATGGACAATTACATAATTTGTAAATGACTTTAGTTTAATTGGGATCCAGTTTGTGCTGTTTCAAACAATTCTTAGGTTCTAGTATTAGGTATTTAACTAATATTCCTTACACATCAATTCCCAATTTTCTTTATTTATGTGCTTTCTTTTATTAAATATAGTTTTTCTTATATAATATATCCTGATTACAGTTTCCCCTTCCTCTACTCTTACCAGTTTCTCCTGATCACCTTTATCCAGATTCATTCCTTTCTATTTCTCATTAAAACCAAACAGACATCTAAGAAATTGAAATATGATGATATGATATGACATGATATGATGATATTACAAAAAGAATAAGAAAAGAACTAACATTAGAATAGGACAAAAGTTTGGAAAAGAGCCTTTAAAAGGACATAAGAAACAAAGATAGACTCAGAGACCCACTAGTTCCCACATTCAGGAATCTCATAAAAACACTGGACTGGAATCCATAATATACACACAAATGGCTGTAGATATATCATATGTATATCCATATAGATATATGAAAATCCTTAACACAACCTTATGAGACTAGGAACATTCAAGAAAACCTTGAGTTTATATTTCCTGTTGGCCATGAAGTGCTAGGCATGCAACCTGTCTTTAAGAGTAGTTTGCTTCCCCAGTGTGACTTTCTTGAAAAAAAAAAATACTCATTTTCAAGTGGTTACTAATTTTCGATAGCTTCTGGGTTAGTGATGTAGCAAGTGTCTCCATCTGCTTTAAGGTCTCTTAGTTTAGAGGGCCTTTTTTTTTTAGTGCTGTTCATGTGCTCTGGCCCTTATAATCTTTGCCTCCTCTTCTTTAAGGACCTCTGAGCCCTGGGAGGAGGAATTTGATGGAGATATCCCATTTAGGGAGAGTGTGCTAATGTATCTCACACTCTGTATGGTGTCTAAATGGAGGTCTCTGCATTTGTTATCATCTGCTACTGGAGAAAGCTTCATTAGGACTCATTTTATTTCTGTGTTTTATTTTTAATGTTTAGAACATTAGTATTTTGTTTTACTAAATACTTAGGTCCCTGGGCTATTTAGCCTTAGGTTATTGGTCACCAAAGAGGAGTCAGTACGTGTTCCAGCTGGTGGTGTGGGCCTTAAAACAAAACCAATATTGTTTGGTTACACCTACAATTTTGTGCCGCAATTGCACTAAGATATCTTGCAGTCCGGACACTGTTGTAGATGAACGATTTTGTGATTGGGTTGGTGTTTAATGTGTCTCCTTTAGGAGTATGCTGAATGCCTTCCTACATCAAAGACTCTAGCATGTAAGGATGAAAAGTTCTATGTAGACAACTACTTAACTTCTCCACGTTCAATTAAGTTGTGTAGCTGTTGTCTTCAGAAATGGGGTCTTACTATCAGTTTGTAGAGAGCAACTCTCATCTTTGTAATAGCCAGCGTGATTTGGGGTTTCCCAAAGGAGCATTTTGGCCAACAAATCAATTAAATGTAACTACTTCCTGGTACTGGAAGCATCATTTAGTGACAAGAGGTGGTCAGTTGTGGCTGTCTATCACTTTTTATTTTTATTTTTATTTTTTTACTTTTTTTGGTGATTTCATTTAGAAACCCTTCATATATGTATTTTTTTTATTAAAACTTCTATACTACCATGTTTTCATATTACCCTCAAATGCCCCTTAACTTGAGCTATCCTTCCCCAGATTACCTCCCTCCTCACCATCTCCCCTGCACTTTCCATTTGTGCTGGTTAGTTTACATCAATCTGAAATAGACTAGAGTCGTTGGACAGGAGGTAGCTGCAATTAAGAAAATGCCTCCAGAATATCAGACTGAAGGCAAGCCTGTAGGGCATTTTCTTTATTTCAGAATATGTGGGGAGGACCCAGACCATGTAACCGAGTTCACAGCAGGGCTGGTGGTCCTGGGTCCTATAAGAAAGTAGGGAGAGCACTGGGTTCTATAAGAATACAGGCTCAGAAAGTCACAGAAACCATGTCAGTAAGCAGTACCCCTTCATTGTCACTGAATCAGCTCCTTCCCTAGATTCCTTTCCAGCCTGAGTTTTAGCCCTCAATGCTTTTGACATTGAAATGTATATGGCACCGCGGGCAAAATGAACCCCTTGCCGGGTGGTGGCGCACGCCTTTAATCCCAGCACTCGGGAGGCAGAAGCAGGCGGATCTCTGTGAGTTCGAGACCAGCCTGGTCTACAAGAGTTAGTTCCAGGACAGGCTCCAAAACCACAGAGAAACCCTGTCTCAAAAAAAAAAAAAAAAAACAAAAAAAACCAAACAAATAAACAAACAAAATGAACCCCTTTGTTCCTATGTTGATTTGGTCCCTGGGGGTTCAGTTACAGCAACAGTAACTCTAATGAAGACAAGTTGATAGCTGGAGTGGGGATTCGGTGACCAACCTGATCATAATGTTTTTGCAAAGACTGTGGAAGGATTTAGGGAACTTTGGGCTGTAAAAGTCTTTGATTGTTAAAGCTCAGTGGGCAATTCTATGGGGGCTTGGAGATAAAAATGTTGAGAGCAGAGCAGATGATGGAGGTCTGGCTTGTAAAATTTAAGAAAGGAAAGACTCCAATGGGCCTGTTGTGTGAAGAATCTGGCATCTGGTCAGCTGGAGCTGCTAAACTGTCTATGATTAACAAGAGAGCTGAACCACTAAAGTAAAACCTTTGCTTTACTGGAAAATGGTCAGTTGGAGCTGAAGAATTACTTGTGATTAAGAAGAAGCTAGGCTCATATTACATGTGCTTCATATTACATGTGTTACTATAGTCTGTGAGTTTGCTCTATTTGTTTTTTTTCTTATTAGTTTTTTGTTTGTTTTACTTTCTCATTGTGTGTGTGTGTGTGTGTGTGTGTGTGTGTGTGTGTGTGTTTTCTCTAAAGAGAGAAAGAAGATAGGGAGGACACTGAAGATCTGGGAGGAGGAGTTGACCAAGAAGAAACATCACCAAGATATAGTGTATAAAAATAATGTAAAAATAATTATTACATGCCTAGTCAATTAAATTCTTTATATACCATCCATAAAAGTAGAGTAGGTTCTTGAGGAGATGTGTATAGGCTCATGGACCTAAAATTATTTTCAATACTTCACAGCTGAGAATAATTCAAATATTCTGTTAGGAAGAAAAGAAAAATGAGGTATAAGTGTGACAGTGAGCATTATTAAACATTTTAACAAGATGAAATTCTGCCATTAATGAATTGGGAAATGAGTGACCTCTCCAGATATTATGCTATAACAAATATGAGAAAAAATAATAATAAGTACCAACTGACACTCCTTATATCAAACATCTAGAATGTGTTGCATTCATAAAGGCAAAAAAAATGGAATGCTAGTTGATAGGAGCTGATGGTAGATAAACATAACAGATTTAATCAGTACTCTATTGAAGACCAGTTATACAAAACCCAAATTAGCTTAGCACTAGTGAGTTGTACATTTTAAAAGGAGTTAAAATGACAAATGTATTTCATCCATGATTAGTATCTTGGGAAAAGTCATTTACAAACTTTCTGAGGGGCTTCTAAGCTTTTTGATTGATTAATACATTACCACCCCATGGGTCAATGACATATTTGCCATATATGCCCCAGAACACTTTAGGGAACCATGCATAAATATAGACTTTGCAATACACAAACTAATTTTCAGAAACTATTGACCTTATTTTATATTAAGATCTTTCATGAATTATATTTAAATTTTCAATCAATTCTTGATGTTATCACAGCAATCAAAGTCGTCACTAATAATACATTCATAATTTCAACTGAGCTAAACACTGCCGTGAGTAAAGTAGAAATATCTGTCCACTCACTCTTTCCAGTGCTCTTAGGTAGTGCTGATATAACCTGTATTGCAAGGGAGAGACTATCCTTAGACTTAGGAAAACTGCTTCTCCTTGCACATAAATGGTCCACTATAATCTTTACTTCAGCAAACTGATTCAAATAAAGTCATCTTACATATTACTAGATCCTCTTAGCAAGAAATTAGGATACACAGAGGGGAATTACATTTTTGGGGTTGTGATACAATAAGATGGAAGATCTGAGCTTCTTTTTCCTAGAGCAGTGTCTTTCTTCCCATTCTTCAGTGAGAGTAACCATTTTGTAATCTCCCCACAAGAGAAAGTACACTAAAGCACTATGATATGAAGGTCTTCCCTTCTTAGTATGAACAGTGTAGTAATAGGAGCGGTGGGGCTGCGTTCCCAGCACCCCAGAGGCCTGCTAGCTTATGCCCCGAAATAACAACACACAGATTGTATTAATTTAAACACTGCTTGGCTCTTTAGCTCTAGCCCTTACTGGCTAATTCTGATATCCCCATCAACCCATTTATAATAACCTGTGAGCACCAGTCTTAGTGAGCACCGGTCTTACCGGGAAGATTCTAGCCTATGTCCATCCTGGGTCAGAGCTTCATCGCGTGTGCCTCAGAGAGCAGAGCTATCCCGGCGTCTGCCCAGGAGCTGGGAGCATGGCATCTCTGCCTGAGGCATCTTACCTCACTTCCTCTTCCTCCCAGCATTCTGCTCTGTTTACTCCACCCACCTATGTTCTAAGCTATGAGCCCAAGCAGTTTGTTTATTACTCAACCAATGAAATCAACAGATTGATATATGACACTCCCACATCAGAACAGGAAGCTAAAGCTCCAAAGAACGAATAATTTTTCCACCTTTGTCAGTAAATTTCTTTCCTCTTCATATTTAAGTCAGGTTATAATATTTATTTTGTGTACCTAATGTTCTAATATATAAGTCAAAGATAACACAATTCATCTTCTTTTGTTTTCCTTTAATTATATGATACAAAGGTTTTAGTTGTGGAGTTAATTTTGGCACAAGTAATATATAATTATAATTTTAATACATTAAATTAAACTATAGTGATTCTTACTGAAAGTTACATGAAGAACAACATATCACATTTGTTGATCTTTATCAGGACCTGATTATTATAATACTACTGAACTTCAACCTTTTTAACAGTATGTTTGTATGAGATAACCTTTTGTGTTGGCCCTTTGATTTAGCGACTAAAAGGTTATGTTTTTGGAAGAGACAGTTGTTACACAGAAGTAGATAGAATGACTGGGAATATATTTTGGAAGTAGAAAGAGCCTGTGTAATACAAGTTATTAATTCATCATTGTCATTTTGCTGGCTCGCCCACAGATACTTGGCACCTTACTTCTCCCAAACATTAAGAAATCATTTCCTCTCACTGAGCACATCAAGTGCCACCAAAGAGATAAATTGTACTGTTCTCAGAAGGTATAATCAGTTTGATAGTCTTGGAGAGGAAAACATGTATTATGTTCTGGGTTTTGTTTGTTTGTTTTCATTATAGATATAAGGTTGAAAGTTAGCCTTGGCTTTTGTTTTCAAGGAAAAAAGGACGGTATCACTTAAATAAATTTTTAGTTACCAATGGTAAACAAAAGCTGTTACCTGAAATTTGAATTATGAAATCATTTACAACATGAATAATTGTGTTTACAAATAATATTCTATGATCTATTCTGAGAGAACAGCCACTGGAGTTTTCTAGACAATTATTTCCTTTCTAATTCACTTGCTGCTATAGGATATAGAAATACTAAAAACTCATTTCTATTTTCTAATTTTCCTTATTATTTTAAAAAGGAAATAGTACAAAGGTTATAAAATGTTATCCAAAGAATGTTTAAACTAGTAAAAAAGATGACATGAATTTCATCAAATTTTATTTTCTTAGGTAAAGGGACTTTGGCCTCAACTCTATCACTGTTGGAAGAGCAGATGGATGGTTCAAATGTCAAAATGTGTCCAATCATCATAAGAAAATTTATTTTCTGATTAATATCTGAAACCATCAAACCTGCTTAAACTTCTGTTTTACAATCTACTAAACACCTGTTGTATGGCAATATTTGAAATTCTCTGATGGCATAAATAAATTCATATACCATGAAATGCATTTTAGCAAAATAAAGTTATGACTTAATTTTGACCCATTAAACTGGACATTATGTTTCCTGTTGACTTGTCTGATCATATGTAGGAGTCATAATTTGATACAGTCAGTAAAATATACAGATTGCTGGTTTCTTTGGTGATTTTTACTTGGCTAGTTTTCTTCCAACTATGCATTTTCCTGATACCTTTATGAAAATAAGACTACATCAACATTTGGAACGTTATGACACTGCTTAGAAATTTCATTATGGCCTTGGAAATAAGTAAAATTATGTAATGGATTCAAGTTTTAAAAGCTCATGATACTGAACCAACAAAAATATTCCAGTTTACTAACCTAGCCCAGATTCATTCCTGGCTGATGATATAAGTAGACTATCACAAGTGTATTTCAACATGAAGAGATAGAAAAATAAAGATATAAGCAGAAATATACCATAACCAACCAAAAGAAATAGTATTGATAATTTATAATTGTATAAGTACAATTGTGTTAGACCAGAACATTCATCATAGAGCCCCATTTGCTTAGGAATGTAGATATCTGTAGATTATAACATGTCAATTATTCTATTATGTTCATTCGTGGAAGCATCAATCAATCCATTAACGATGATGATGACACAATTCCATGTTTATCAAATTTTCAGCATTCTAAGAGAAGTATAGCTAGGTTCTAGTCCCCCCCCCCAAAAAAAAAAAACATATCTGCTTTTTATGTTCTAAACCAAGAAATTTGAAGAAAATTATATGCTTAAAATAGTAAAGTTTATTTTAAAATATTTATTTTGTGTGTGTGTTTGTTTGTGTTCATGTGCCTTCATGACTTGTGTGCACTATGTCTATGTATGTACATACACAGGCCAGAGAGTATCAGACAGAGCCCATGGTGCTGGAGTTACACAGTGTTGAGCCATGTAATGTGGGTGCTAAGAACAAAACCTGGGTTCTTTGTACAAGCAGTAAGCATTCTTAACTACTGAGTCATCTGAGTAGCACCTATATTATCCAGGTTATATTAATAATCCATCACTATTTAATTTTGTACAGTGAAGACACACTTTAGTATTTGCAGCGATAGGTATGGTGGGCCTAGCTTTGTACTTTTAATTTATCTCTATTTTCCACTAAGTATTTTTTTTTCAGGTCCACCTGTACCATCACCAGAGATTTAACAAGTCAGAGACAACAGAGGAGTATTTGAAGAGAGACAGAAAAAATATTTGGGGACGATACACAAGCATAATAAGGTCACACTACAATAAATAGTATAACTTTTTCAAATTTACCAGTCAGAATTACCAAAGAAAGACTTAGCATACAGAAATCAATCCTAAATTGAACATATATATTAAGCCAAGTACCCCAAAGTCTCAATGAAGAAGGGGTGAGAAGAAATATAAAAAGTTGAAAGATAGCAAAGAGTGCTATGAAATAATGTCTTCTGGACATGACATGGTTATCACACCCATGAATTCACAGCAGCTGGCGTAACCTGCACATGACCTATCCAACATAGAGTCATCCAAATGCTCATAGATAAAATAAATGATCTTCATTTCCAAGCCCTTGCTGAGGAGTTATTGCCAGTGAATAGACCTGGAAAACAGTAACTATCCTTTATTCAAGCTGTGGCTGCTTAGTTTCTCATGCTTCAACAGATGACCCTACACCAATGTAAATGATGCAAGAAATAATTGTACTTAGTGGATTATCCAAAAATGGCAAGTTGGGAGGGGCATGTTGGTGGAACACTTGGAAGTAGATGAACAGACAAATAAGGTATATATGACCATATTTCATTGCACACATGTATGAAATTCTAAAAAAGAACTACTTAAACCATGCTAAAGAATGTGTTTTAAAGTATAACATACAAATTGTATGTACATAAAAACCCACAGTGGTTGGCTATTAGTAGTGAAGTATCTTTTCTACTCTATGACCATAGGAGAATGGTGATCATCATCACTTGGAAAGCAGGAAGTCTTTATTGAAACTTTATCTAAAGGAGTTGATTCTGGATTCTGCTTTCTCATAGGGAGGAAGCAATAGCAATAAGGATATATTCTTTATTCTTTTCTTCCACTCTTTCACCTGTACTCCTTAATGGTAACTACCGAGAAGCTGAAAAAAAAATCTCTGGAATCAAGTGGGTGAGGATTCTGAGATTGGTTCAGATAAAGATGTGAGAAGTAGCACAGCAGAGAAGAAAGGAAACCCTTTAGCACCTATCTTCAATTTAAGACGTATTTCTAAATTCTATAACCGGATGCTCTTTTATTTAGAACAAAACCATAGAGCACCTAAGTTCTCCCTTTATTTCTAAAGCAAATTGCTCTTTTATTTAGAACAAATGCATAGAGCACCTAAATTCTCCCTTTATTTCTAAAGCAATTGACACAGGGAAGACAGAAACTCTCCCAAGCTTACATTCTACACACACTGTTAAACTGGCAAGTTTGAGGGATGGACTGAGCAAGAAAATATGGAAGTATTAACTCTGCAGCTGTTGGCCTGAATAAATTACTCAGTTTCTCTGCATATCCATTTCTTCATCTCTGTAATTATAATGCTACCTAGATGAGTTTTAGAAAAGAAGAAATGAATCTAAAGAATTAAATCTATCTATTCAGACTCTCTAAAATTTCACCTCCTGCATTCATCTAGTTTATTTTAGACCAAATAATCATCACTGGTGAGGAAAGGATACAATACTACATTAACTACACCCTTCTATACC
Source organism: Microtus ochrogaster (assembly GCF_000317375.1). NCBI lineage: Eukaryota > Metazoa > Chordata > Mammalia > Rodentia > Cricetidae > Microtus > Microtus ochrogaster. The sequence goes on along the minus strand of NC_022027.1, from coordinate 34,099,896 downwards.
TTGGTAAAATCTTTTAGTTCAAATTGGAATTAGAAACTTGTTGGAACTTTCCTATTTCTAGAAAATATTAATTTACTGGTTGTTAGTGCAAGATGGATCTACATCTGCTGAGAATTAATACACTAAAGACTAAGCAACGAAAGTCCAAAAATACATCCTTATAACAGCTTTAGTGAGATCATTGTCCAAACATCATTTCCAAAATCGGATCATACCCTTCTTCATATTATAAAAGGAGCACCAGAAAAGATGAATGTAGAAAAACAACATCTTCTGTTAAATCTTTGCAGCTAATCAAAAGGATC
>NC_022027.1:34071239-34098337 GCF_000317375.1 Microtus ochrogaster | reverse complement strand
TTTTTTTCCTTTTTCTCAATAAAAAATAAATAAATAAATAAATAAAAAAGAAAAAAAGATAATGCAACACTATCAATATTTTATGGGCATATATTATGCAGAAAATTATTAATGACTTGTAAATAAAATTTATTATTTTTAGTTTTGTTAAAACAAAATTCCATGGAATTTAATGTTTATTCTCATATATTTCTAGTCTAGTATTGATCAAATCCATGATCAAAATATTGCAGATTTTCTTTATTAAACGTCTCTCTGACCCCTGGACTCCCTCTTCTCTAGTTGTCATCATGTGATCATCCCAATGTACTCACCCCCTAATGCTCTACTCTTTTAAGGGACCTTAAATGCTAGAAAGGGCCAGCCTTCTTGCTCTCATTGAAAATTATTGCTTCTTTAAGCAAAGAGACACACTCAGAGGCACCTATATTCAATTAATCAAAATGGGAATTGGAAGCTTAGTACCTTGAACACTCTCTAACAATCAGTTACTCTAGGAAATGATTAAAATCTACACTGAAACCACAAATATCGGTGATTTTAGTGCTATTGAATTCCAGAACCATAAAATAGTCTGTGCCTAATTTGATTTTTAGCTTTCACGTTGACTTTTCCTTCCTTTTCTTATCTAGTTTCTGCTGTTGTATAAAACACCAACTAAAAGCACCTTGGAGGATGTGGCTTTTTGGTTTGCAGGTTACTATAAATCACCGAGGAAACCCAGGTAGAAACCTGCAGGAGGGAACTTGAAGATGGATGCTAAAAAGAAATCCCACACTAGCTCAGAATTGAGTATAATAAATGGTTCTTTATTTAGGGGTAGAGTCACAGATCACAATCCTAAGCATGGATAGAGAACAGTAACAGAATCCAGCAACCAGAAGAGAGAGCAAGGCATTTATAGTAAAAGAGGCCACACCCAAGTGGGCTGGTTTCTAAAGGCTACTGGCTGAAGGACTTCCTAGAGCAGGAACTAGAGCAGATACAATGGAGGAATGCAGGTTTCTAGGTCTACGTTCAGCTCCATTTTTTTAGGCAATCCACACCTGTCTACCTAGGTGTGGCACTGCTCAAAGACAACTGGGCCCATCAACATATAAAAATAAAAGCAAACAACAAACAAACAAATAAAAAATAGGAAAACGCCACAGAAATACACGCCAACCAATGGAGACGAGTCTGTGAATGCGATTTTGCCTTTCTGGTGCTATCAAGTTGGCAAATAAGATTACCATCACAGTACCCTTGAATTGTTTCCTTTAGATGACACCGAGGTCCCTTAGCCTCTCCATAAATCTTGACACACTCTAATCTTCTTGCAGCATTCCATTACTTAGAACTGGAAAGGTCACCCACTTAAACATCCTATAACACATATCTTCTCTAAGGCTCAACAAAGTACTTGCCACCCATAATCACCTATAATTTACTTTTTATTTTCATTGTTCCTATCTTAATTTTAAGTTCTGTAAGCATTAGATGCTGAATCAAGCATATTGACCTTTCATCCTCAGTGGAGAAATGGGGATTAGTAAACATACCTTTGGTTAATTTAAAATGATCTTTAAATGCAAGATTTTATTAATAAAATAAAAAATAACTTTTTGTTAATTGAATTTTTAAATTGCTACTCTTACCTTAATGTTATCTATTTGATGTTTTTGGAGACATAAGCACATCTAAGCTGTGAAATTTCAGAATTCTTTAGAAAAGAACCTTTTATAACATAGGTCTAAAAATCTGAAGCACACTCACTTGAAGCACATACTGATTTAAAGTGCCTCCTTGGAAACCTTAGAGTGCAGAAGAAGAATGTGACAATGACTGTAATACTGTGAAGAGTGATATTGAGGTCTGCAGCTTGGGTCAGGGAGAAGATGGAGTAGATGATGTTGGTTGCAATAAGAAATTAATTGTCACAATTAGCATATAAAAGTTGTTATTTTATAATATAAGATTGTTTACTTTGTATGATAAATTCCATAGGTGATGTATGGGCTAAAATTATAAAGGCATTTGCTTAGTTTTGTGAATAAATTAAAACAATAGGAGCTTTGAGTTCCTTTGTTACTCTATTCTAAGGATGAATGTTTTTGAGACTTCAATATCAGTTATTTAGAATTTTCAACAGTATATGATATAATTGTGTGTATTTTCCCTTCTTTTCTCTTGACCCTTTATGGAACCTAATTTTTATGTTTTAATAACACAGCAGTATCTTTGTAAGTTCTGTCACATTTTTAAAGGGATTATAACTATCCAGGTTAAAATAAAAATGTAATTCACCTTAAATATTTCAACTTTGTTTTTGATAGGAAAAACATAAGAGGGGAGTCTTGAGCTGCCTCTCTTCTTTGTTCCTCAATTCCACAATACATGAAGACTGAAAGATAAATGAGAAATCATCAAAAATCATTTAATAAGCCACAGATGTTAAAATACCATATTGGTCCTAACTGTATAACTAATAATTACTGGTGTCAGTATCAACCATCTCTATCATAAATGAAGAACATTTATGAGTTCCTTAGAGGGTCCAAATGTCAGCTATTTGACAATTTCTTCTAGTTGATGCCTCCTCTCCTAGTGGGATGTCAGACTCTATATGCCACAGACCAATACTGAGTCCTTTATAGGCAAGCCAAGGAAGCAAGAATGAGACAAATTCTCAATTATAACCCAGGCTGACCAAAACCTCATGACAATTCTTCTGCATCAGTATCTCAAGTCCTGAGGCTCGAAGCATAAAATACAAAGCCCAGAATTCAAAACTAAGGACCTGCCTGTGTACAAACACAGTGTATGTTAGTCAGCCACATCAAAGGCAGTGCACACATAGAGGTTAACACCAACTATTTGCAGGAATTATTACTCTTCTTTCACCTCGTGTTCAGGGAGATTGAACTCAGGTTATCTGCTGTAGGAAGTCCTACAGCCAGTAGTTACCCCCCCCACTGGGGTGTGGCCTCTTATACTATTTATGCCAATGTAGAACATGCAGCTGCTCTCTTTTCCAGCTGTGGGATTTGGTTTCTGATCTCCGTTCCAGCAGAGGATTCTGATTTGAGTCTACCTCTAAATAAATAACCATCTATTTCTCAATTCTGACCTAGTGTGGGATTTCTTTTAAGCATCTATCTTCGGTTATCAAAATTGGCAGTAGTGTGACTTTACCTCCTGAAACACCTTACTGGCCCTAAAGTGAAATTACTAATCTTCAATGCTCAATTAGTGTAAATGATTACTGGGGTAAATGTAGAGTGATATTTTAAATACACTATATTTTAATAGTAATAAATTATAGAGAGCTACTTATACGACAAATCACTTTCTTATTTCTGATATCTAACAATGTTGGCTGTTCCCACAGTATCAAAACCATTTGCATTCCTGTTGGTGATAACAATCATTTTCTTCCACAATGCTTTTCTCCATAGAATAAGTACATATGAAAAAGCTTCTTTTCAATATTCAAATACTGCCATTACAGTAGTTTATATCATGTGCTTTTATTAAATCTTCTTTAGAAGATTTTATGCCCAGATAGTAAGTACGTATCTTAAGGAAATCACTGCCATTTGTTCTTTGCAATCATTTTGTTTTTATTCAACAAATGCTCACAGAATGTCTCCTACTATGTTTTATTAAAAGTAGTATGCCTTTTATGGTATGGTTTACTATATTATTTGGCAAGCAAGTGAAAAGAGAAAAATAATTTTTTGTTTTACAAATGGCCTACTCTTATTTCTTTTTTATATTTTTATTGAGATTTATTGAGCTCTACATTTTTCTCTGCTCCCCTCCCTGCCTCTCCCCTTCTTCAGCCCTCCCCCAAAGTCCCCCTGCTCCCAATTTACACATGGGATCTTTTCTTATTCTACTTCCCACGCAGATTAAATCTATGTATGTCTTTCTTAGGGTTCTCCTTGTTGTTTAGGTTCTCTGGAATTGTGATTTGTGGCCTTTTTTTGCTTTATGTTTAAAAAACCACTTATGAGTGAGAATATGTGATAATTGTCTTTCTGTGTCTGGGTTACCTCACTCAAAATGATGTTGTCTAGCTCCATCTATTTTCCTGCAAAATTCAAGATGTCATTAATTTTTTTCTGCTGTGTAGTATTCCATTGTGTAAATGTACCAAATTTTCTTTATCCATTCTTCAGTTGAGGGGCATTTAGGTTATTTTCAGGGTCTGGCTATGACAAACAGTATTGCTGTGAACATAGTTGAGCACATGTCCTTGTGGTGTGATTGAGCATCCGTTGGATATATACCCAAAAGTGGTATTACTGGGTCTTGAGGAAGTTTGTTTCCTAATTTTCTGAGAAATTGCCACACTGACATCCAAAGGGGTTGTACCAGCTTGTATTCCCAACAGCAATGCAGGAGTGTTTCCTTTTCCCCACAACCTCTCCAATATAAGTTGTCATCAGTGTTTTTGATCTTGGCCATTCTTACATGTGTAAGATGGAATCTCAGAGTTCTTTTGATTTGCATTTCTCTGATGACTAAGGATATTGAGCTTTTCCTTAAGTGATATCAGGGCCTACTCTTAATAGTAAAATAAAACCTGTTTACAAAGATAGTAAAGCATCTTTTAAAATATGAATTTTAGGAAAGGTGGGGATTGGTATGAACAGTGTTATATTGCAGTTGTCCAACAAAGTGATTCAAAATAACAAAGCACATTACATTTCATATCCACCCTCATAAAATGCAAGTTAGAAAGAAAAACTGGTTATATATATATATATATATATATATATATATATATATATATATACTAGAAATATAGGTGTATTACAATCCTTGATACTTATTAATAGAGTAGAATCAGTTAGACATATGAGGAAAGACTAGGGATGGCTTTTCATGTAGGTGATTGGTTACTCTAGGACATAGAAAGAATGACGTGAGGATCTGGGTAAAGGGTGTTCTTGCTGTGGCTGGGGACAAAATCCAGAGAAATAAAATGAATAAGAGACACATGATCAAAAGAAGAAAAAGGTATAAGAGGTGATAAAATACCTAAAGATGTTGGGTCTTTGAGCCTCTGTGGGTAACTAAAATGTATTTGACTCTTCTTTGTGATTTAGAAGTTTCCAAAGAAAACCATCATCTGACTTCTGGAAAAATAACTATAGGTCGAGGAATCAGACAACACTGATTTTATTTGCCTCTTGTTCTTCCTTTCCATATATATTTATTGCCCCTTTCTTCTTTGAAATTAGAGGCCCTTCTCCAGTTTTTCATTTCCTACTTCATATCACCTGTATCGTGCTATACAATTTTTATTCCCAACCCACCACTAGCACTGCTTTATACATTCCTGGTTTCTGCAGTTACTCCACGTTGTATACTCACCTCTGGTGTTTGGAGCTAGGAACTGCAGACGAGAGAGGACATATGATGTAAGTCTCATGGCCCTCGGTGCTCCTCTCACTTGATATAATCTTTTCTGTGTCCATACAGTTACCTGAAATTTTTCATTTTTCTTTGCAGCTATTATCATTCCATAGTATACATACACACATATGTTTGTATGTATGCACAAATGTATATGTATATACATATATATTTTCCCAATATCTATTCATCTGAAGAAGGAATTTATGCTGTTTCCATTTACAGACTGTTATGAATACAGCACCCATGAGTATTGTTATGTAAATATCTGTGAAGTTGGATGTCAGGTCATTTGTGCATATGCCAAGATATGGTCTACCTTGGTCATGTGGTATTTTTATTTTTATTTTTGAAGAGTTCTTCATACTGATTTCAGAGTGGTAGCACCATTTTTTATTCCCACCAGCAGTGAATTAAGACTTCTCTGTAGTTATATTTCATTTGAATTTTAATAAATCAATCTTGCCTGAAGATCAGAGAGTAAAACAGCCCTATTGGTCAGTCTTATAGACCAGGCAGTGGTGGCACACACCTTTAATCCCAGTGGCCACACTAGTTTGTCATAGAAACCATGTGGTAAATGGCTTTAATCCCAGTGGTATACACCTTTAATCCCAGACCTAGAGAGGAATATATGACTGGAGGAGACAGCTCTCAGACACAGTCTCATTGTGAGATTCCTGAAGGCAGGATTGCCATTTTGGACTGAGGTAGAGGTAAGAGCCAGTGACTGGTTGTTTTGCTTTTCTGACTTTCAGGTAACCCCAATTGTTGATGGGAGTGTGGGGCCCTTTTGTTCTGTCCTGCCCAGCTAGCTTACACCTGAAATAATCACACAGAAACTGTATTAATTAAAACCCTGCTTGGCCATTAGCTCTAGCCTCTTATTGGCTAAGTTTCATATCTTGATTTAACCCATTTCTCTTACATCTGTGTTCACCACAGGTCGTGGTTTACCAAGAAAGATTTAGCATGTTTAATCTGGAGTCTCCATGGCGGCATTCTCCAACCTTGCTTTCTTCCTCCCATATTTCAGTTCTGTCTCCCTGCCTACCTGAGTTCTGCCCTATCTCCAGGCCCAAAGCAGTTTCTTTATTAACCAATGAAAACAACACCAAAACAGAAGGATCTCCTTCACCACCCAATTGCTGTCTTTGGGTTTTATTAATTGTGCTAGACTTCTCTTTCCCCTAAACCATATCATTATTTGTTGTCATTTGTCTTGTGCATCTTGGCCGTTCTGTCTTAGATAAGATAAAATCTCAAAGTTGTTTTGATTTGCATTTTCTCAAAAGCTACGATGGTGAATGCTTTTGTAAGAATATTTTAATAATTTTTAATTATTCTGTTAAGAACCCTATATTTAGATCCCAGCCCATATTTTAATTGTATCATTTGTTCCCTTGACTCCTTTATTTTGTGATCTTATTTTATTCTGCATATGGAGCCTCTGTCAAATGTATAGTTAACCAAGATGCTCTCCGACTCTGTGGGATTTTTCTTCATTCGATTAATTATATCTTTAGTTGTAAAGAGCTCTTTTTTTTTTATTTTCTGGTGTCTCAGAGCTCTTTCTTTTTATTTTCTGGTGTCTCAGTTGTTCATTGTTGGCTTCAATTCTCAGGAAAAATGGGATCCAGTTCACAGAGTTTTGTTTTATGCCTATATCTTGTAGGGTGCTGCCTATATTTTCATCTGTCACTTTTAGTGTTTTGGGTTTCAAGCTGAGAACTTTGATACATTTGGAGCTAATTGTTGTGCAGGTGATAGAAAAGGGTTCAATTTCATTTTTTTCTATGAATATCCAGTTTTCCCAGCATGAATTGTTGAAGATACTGTCTTTTCTCCAGGGAATGTGTTTTTGCTTCTTTGTAAAGTATCAGACATCTGTAGACTTGAGTATTCATGTTTCTGTTTTCCATTTTGTTCCATTGATCTAGATGACTAATTATTGTTCTAATGCCATATTGTTTGGTAAAGCCTCAAGAATCATACTATTTTTTAGTCTGAGTTATACACAACACATATAAATGTGTGGGTTTTACACATATATATCCAAAAGGAAATTAAGATACTTGGATTGATGCTTCTTGATGCAAGAATCATAAACTAAAAAAAAAAAAACCAGGTATAGAAACCTCCTTACAAATTATTGGTGAGGAAATCCAAGTGACTCTCAAAGCATTATAAAGTGACAGTGTAGCACTTAGTTGCCTCTCCACAGTTGATAGTGTGCCCGACTGCTGGAAATACTGAGTACTCAGGATAAAAGACTCTAGATAATGGAGCTGCATCTGACCTGATAGCTTATTTCCTACAGTTTAGCTTCCATGGTACCTGAAAGGACTAAGATAGCTTCCAAAGGAGGCAGGCAATTAAATAGTCCTACACATTTGCAGCACTTATGAGCCATGACAATTACCAGCATGGCAAGACACCAGTAAAGGTGCAATAAGTGGCACTCATGTGTCAGTGGAAATCAGCACCTGTCTAATTGTACTTAAGGGACACTCAACAGGTGAGTACTCAAGCCTGATACTTGAAACCTAGCCAGTTTTCTGCTGCCGGCGAGGTCATGGACAATAAAAAAGAATATACTACTGCAAACTTTCTAGAGCAGCATCATTCCTTATTACATACTAAATAATATCCTTCCACCAACAGGTAAGTGTGGCTACTATCTCTCATCAAAGAATCCTCTGTATACCAAAAAAATGGAGACCATCACACAAAACCACAACTGGAGACAAGGCAAAAAGCAATTGGTCATGGGAAACCCAGCCCTGATGGATACATCTACATCACAGCTCTAGTGTTTGTGCCTCGGTGAACATCACAGAATAGGGAACATAAAGATTGTAAGAGCCAGAATACCAGGAAAATTGTAGTGAAACACATTCTTGTTTTGTAATGAAGGTGAGAACACTGGTAATACCAATGTACATATTGCCATGGAAGGGGGAAATTTCATGTGGTTGCACCTTTAGCCAAACAACTATAGGAAACTAATCATCTAAGGACTGTTAGAAGGAGAATTAGGTGATCCTCTCTATTGGTTGTCAAATTCAGAGAGTTGTCCTGAAACTGTGTACAACAAAACAAGCTTTGTGTGCTTGAACGCAGACATTCGTGTGTGTGTGTGTGTGTGTGTGTGTGTGTGTGTGTGAAAGAGAGAGAAATAATCAAAGAAAAAGAGGCTATCAACTTAAGAATGGGAAAGGACAAAGAAAGGATTTGAGAGAGGGCACATGAGAAGGCCTGAAGTGAGAAAAGGGAAGAGGGAAAGTGAAGTAATTGTACTTCAACAAAAATATATACTTAAGGAATTTAAAAATATTGTGCTCAGAATTTTTGAAAATATGGTAACAATAACTGAGGAATAAATTGTGGTGAGAAATATGGCTCTGAATACATTTTAAAAGTTAAGAAAACAAAATTTTCTGATGGATTATAATGTTAACCATGAGGAAAAGAAGGATCAAGGAATTCTCTGTGCAGTGATCCTTAAGTGAAATAGACGTCTACACATGAAGGGATTGTAGGAGAAATTGTGGACTGTTTTGGGGACACCAATAACAGTTCTTGGAATTGTCCACAACTCATACATTTACCCAATGACAACATAGAGTAATAATGTTCATTATTCTACTACATATTTCTCTAACTTTAAACCCCACAAAGTGCAAATGGAAGGCTTATATCAGCCTCATCAAGAACAAGAAAGCATGACTGGGTAGGTGTGCTATAATGAAACCCATAAAAGATAGACAAATGAATGGCAGAAAAGTGATATTCATTAATCTAATGTTATTACTTGGTGCTACATAGTAACACAGTAACTCCCCAAACAGTTCAAAATGGTGTCTATAAATTACAAGAGTCTTATATTGTGTACTCTGCATATTGACCTTTTAATGACAGGTTATATGGACACATAGTAGATAAAGACATATTTGAGACTGTACATTAATGCATTTTCTTTTTCTTTTTTCTTTTCTTTATTCTCTTTGGCCCTAAAAAGTGCAGTCCTAGTTATGTTCATGAAGAAAAACTCAAGTAGACTGGCTGAACACTTGCCATCCTAATGACAAATGGTGTTTCAGACATGGCATTTCAATTTTGGTGCTTTGGATAGGAATGTAATAAATCAAATATTTATATCCTGTTCACTTTTGACAAAGCCTATTCTAGAGAGACACAGAAAAATATATATTTTATGAGGAGAAAAGCCAAGATAAAAATCCTAGCCGTATAATTTACTGCAGTTTACAGTTTACAAGTGCTATTAATGGGCATCCTCTATTAGATGGTGTATTGAGATAGTGTTAGACTGGAAACTAGAGGAGATGGATTTATGAAATCAGCTAAGGGGAGATAAAGCTGAGGTTACAAAAAGACATATAAGTCAGCAAAATTGAGGAGTAGATAGGAAGAGCATTAAAAAATATATCAAGGTCAAGCAACTTATACTGTAGAATTGAGTGAATCAGACCAGCTAATCTGTAACCATCAACATATTCCAGAGAGTAGTTCTATAACAAGTCAGGAATTCAAAAGACATCATTATATTTGCCACATACAATAACAAATTTTATATATTGTTGTGTACTTCTCTTCACACAATGTAATCTATTTGAAATATTTTCAATTAAAGGCTAGAAAACTCATATACCTGCAAAGACTGACATGGATAGTTATCATTCAAATTAGAAAGAGACTATATTTTGTCTTAGTAAATAATTATGGAGATCCATAGTTGCAGGTCAAATAATTCAAATTTGTTTATAACAATCTTCTTGATTGTTGCCAGGTCTGCCATCTTCCTGCCCCTTCTATCTAATGAAATGATTCCATATAAATTATGTTTTTAATTATGTTATATCCCTTTGCCACTACTGCTATGCAGATTATTTAATAACTCCTCTCAGAAAAATAAATCACAAGCACTTGGCATGCTATTGGATGCTGACAGCACCTGTCTCCATTCTGTTGATAAGTCACATATTGCTCCCAGGGAGACACACTAGATCACTCGGAGGCATTATGGACATTGTAATTATGGCCTCTGGGTTTTCTTATCTCATAATCTTTACTTCTTATTTGACATTTAATGTTCGCATTTGACCAATACCAACACCAACTCAAGTCTCACTCTCTCCCTCATAGCTTTTCTACTTTTAAATCACAAAAAATATAATCTCCTCTTTCAATTAAATATATATATACATATATAGAAACTAGGTACTTTTATTTTTGTCATTATATATAACAACCACAAGACCACAAAAGCCAAGTATTAGCAGTTTGCAAGTAATGTCAGTAAAAGTAATGACTCATTTTATATCTGATACTAAGTAGACTGATTTCTTCAAAAAGGATATCTTGTAGACAAGAAATACTTATAATACTTCTATACTTACTCAATTATTTGGTTCAGGTGGGATATTATAAAAATCCTTTATAGTAAACATTTTATATTAGCACATATTAAAGTCTACATCTATCCACTGATTATGTTTAATTGAGAACCAAAATCTATTACTTTAATGTTTTAAACTCTGAACTGTCTTGCTTCCATATAAATTGTTATCAAATGGGTGTATTCAAGTTGAATTTCTTCAAAGAGATCTAAAATTCAAGACAGTTGCTAAGCAACAGGATTGTAGAATGTCTTCCGTTCTTGCTCCTTTCTGAATATGCATAGTTCAGCATATTTCTTTTTTTTTTCATTTCACCAAATCTATTCTAAGCATTCAACTCCCATTTTCATATAAAGATGAACACTTCTTTTTGACACTCATGTGCTCTGACACTGGAAGACAAACTGAAATGCATAGGTCTGGAGTGGATAGAAGTGGTTTTGGGAAAGATTCAAATTGAATGATTGAAACACTGGCACAACACACACACGCAAACAGAAGGGTCTGCTTTTTTTGAGACCCTGTCTTGCACTAATAACAGTAACATGTTTTTTTTTCTATTTTTGTGCTTTTCATTTCAGAGAACATATCTTCAGTGTCCTTGGTCTTATTAATACTATGTCAGTAAGTCATTTCTGTTCCTGTAAGTAACCTGCAACCTATATTCACTGATACGCAACTCCAATAAAGCCCATGGTTCAACAGATGAACTTTGATAGTAACTGTACTTTGGTCTGTCATGGGTTCTCTATCTACAATGAGTAGACACAGGTGTTGTATCTCCACAAGAAAAGTACTGTCACACAACACACACACATACAAACAAACAAATAAATAAAAAGAATAAGCTAAACCAGTTAGTTGGGGATGTAAAATGCTGGTATATATTGGGTCATATGTAAACAGTAATGTCATTCAACAAGCAAATAATGGTACTTTGGAATGCATATGGAATGAAGAGAAGCTTACATTTTATGTAGTCACAGATGATGTAGGAAGTGACAGATCATTTAATTCCTTCAAAATAAATTATCCACTCAATCCAAAGAGAAAACAAATGAGAATTAACCTTAGTACCTCATGGAGATAAGTGTGGATAGCAATGAGTTGTTATTAATTTGATGGGATTAGCAGCAAGCATGCAAATCTGTGAGAAATGCTGGAATGCTTCAGTCATCTCTAGATCAATAGAGCACATATTCTGTTTGTATGCATTACATTTCTCCATCCCAAACCAATTTATAAATATAAGAAATATATATTGCTAATTCATAATGCTGTTCAATCTTTCTTCTGGAACAACACCTTGGAAGGTTTATAGCAAGAATACTAATACTCCTCCAGCATGTCCCCAAAGACCATTTCATTGAGTCTGAAAGATAACCTCTATTTATCTCCTCGGCAATGGTGAAGCAAACTCATTTTCCTCAGAAGAGAAATCCATATTTTTTTGTTTGTTTTCTTGGTTTGTGCCAGTAGGAAAATGTTGGAAACTGAGGGGCAAAGCTGTTGCCATCATTGTCCTTCACGTGAGCCACATCAGAAGGGCCTGTCTGTCTCGGAGGGTATTCACATCAATTCTTCTCAAGTTAGCACCTTCAGTCACTATACACATGTTACCCGTGGGAAACCTGAAGAAGTCAGTTATTTGTTGTGTCTCCAATCAATCTGAATAGAATGATGTCATTTGCCTTTTTTAAGGGGTTGGAGTAGCAAATAGTACAAACTCAGATATGAAAATACTTTTGTGATGACAAAAATCTTTCTCACTTTGCACAACTAAAGCCTGATATCCTTGGAGAAGATCAATACAACCTTTGGTTGTCATAGAATAGACAGAAATTGTGTCCAGTCTTTCCAATGCTTAAAACACCTACAAACACAGAAGGATAGGCTATTTCAGTTCTCACTTTTTTGTCAGTTTTCCCAGAGTGCTGCAAGCAGATCTTTTTTTTTTTTTTTGCATTGATTAATAGAAATGGGTTAAATTAAGATATAAGTGTTAGCCAATAAGAAGCTAGAGCTAATGGGCCAGGCAGTGTTTTAAATAATATAGTTTCTGTATGATTATTTTGGAGCTAAGTGGCTGGCAACCTACAAGCAGCCCCTTCCTCACAACATGTTCCTAGATCAATGACAATTCCCACATCCTAACTCATCATCCCAGATATCGTCAACTTTGTCTTTAAGGAGGAACTAAAACATCAAATTGCTCAACTAACAATTTCAGCTGACTGAATTTGACATACAGTCTGTTCTTTTCATGAGGTGAGAAATTCACTCATGTCAATGATACACAGGGAACACTACAAGTAATTTGAAAGAAAGTACTTCCAAACTTACATTTAAAGGTGAATAATTTGTTATTTCATGGTATTGAATGCAGTAACATGGCTGATGGAAATTATAAGTATTGTTTTCATAAACAAGAGATCTACCTGCTATTTCTAAGATAGCCCTCATTTTATATTAGTTTTAATACTGGAAGATCATCTAATGAGTATAGTTAATTATTGATAATCTTTATAATGTTTTGGGAAATGTCTCTGAATTGTTGTCATATTCTAGGTACTTGCCAAGGAAAGTAATGTGTATTAAATATATACAAACTATGGTACTGATCAGAATTATGCTGGGAAACCACAACCCCCAAATTCATATGAACAAATATTTGCATTATCGCATGTGCAAATATGCAGAATTTAAGCGGCAGAGGGAATTATGGGATTGAAAGGATTCATCTTGGAGGAATAATGAACACACACCAAAGAGCTTTTTCTATGCTATTAAGTGCTGATGGCCTTGGCAGAGGAGGTGGCCACTGAAGTTCATGCTGTTGTTCCTTCAGGAGTCAACTCATTCCTGGGTGAATTTCATCTAGGCAGGGCTATGGGACTACAGACGCCAGAATGCTTTTGCTTCTGCTGTACCTTTACATGTTTGTTACTGCAATATCCCTCTGCTATCTAGCATGATGTGAATAGATGTGGGAAGATCTCCACTACCTGTAATAGATAGTGTATTTATCTCTTGGAATCATTCTGTTCTACTGAACATTTTTATCTGTGGATTTCCAAAAAGATGACCCCTCTCTGGGCTGTATGGTCTAAATTGATAATAATAATGATAACCTATACAGAGTTTTGATGAATAAAAATAAATACAAGAATATATTTACAGCCAGGGCCTGTGAGTTTCACCTAAGTAGGAACATGGATTGTAGTTCAAGTTAATGATTAACAATTGTGTTCCAATAGCCCAGGTATGTTGAATTCTTTTAACCTTAATGTTGGGAGATATTTCACAGTTTTGGAGTGCATCACAGATGAAACAAAGCTTTGGATATAACAAAGTTAGACTGGGATGTTTTTGTTACATAGCTTTGATATGAAAAAACATAAGAAGACAATCTAAAGTTTTAGGAAGGCACAGAGTTGAAAGTAGAACTTGTTAAGGTCAGGGAACAAGAACAAAGCAGCCCAATTATTGTTGACTGTTCTATCATTCTCGTTAGGATTGTTTGATGACCAAAGGTGATGTTTAATTCCTTACAACCATTTCTGCCCTAAATCCCCTGATAGAAAAAACTATTAATCAGTGAGTATGCCCTCTAAAGATTTAATGTAGATATGACTGGTTCTTTTCTGTATATAAAAGTTTAGGTTTGTGATTCCTTTAAGACTCCTTATATGATTACCTTTCAAGATAAGCAATAAAATAATTGGCCTTTTCTTTGTACCTTTCACTAAAAGATCTGACAAGAATATCTTGCTTGCCCACACAGTCTTTAAGAAGTTGTTTGGGTATGAATGTATGTGGCTTCTTGGGATTATCTATTTTCACCTGTAGTATGCAGAATGCTTAACTGTGTAAGAGATATGGAAAACATGCTATAGTTTACTGTTGGTTTTGTATTCATTGTAATCATTCACTTGAAAAATAGAAAGGAACCATATTGCAATTCCTATATTGCATAAAAAAATTTGGTAGGATATATAAGCTGTAGAAAAAAAGTATTCAATAGTATAAAACACAGAAAGAGAAAGAATATGAGAAGAACAGAGAATAAAGAAGGAAGCCATTAAGAGAGTGTGTGGGTGTTTTTTTCCTAAACCCCCTCAGATAGAAAAGTCTTAGTTTATGCAAACTCTGTGATTGCTCTCAAAACTCTGTTCTACTGGAGGCTCCCCCACCATCCGAGACAGTGATAATTAGGAATTTCCTAGCCAAATATTTTAAGAGAATCAGTTCAAACTGAAGTAAGCCTGTTCAATTGGCTTGGAATCATTCAACATCATGAAATATGAGTTAATACAAACAGTCTACCATAGACAGACAGATAGATATGCTCCAGCAAGAGAGACAGGTGACATAGCACACAGATGAAACTGAAGAGGTAAAACATACATTCTATGGTATGAATTCTGTCCTTTATCTTGAATTATCTATTGAAGAATGTTTACAAAAATAACATAAATCATATTTATGTTTCACACTAGTTGTCATGGAGAATTATGAAAGCAGATGTAAGCAGAAATCTGTGTTCAGTCGCATGCCAGCCACTCAGACATACAGCTTCCAACTCTTGTTTACTTCCTACACTTGCTCTCCAGTTTCATACAGTAGTGCACTAACTTCTCATAGGACTTGTGTAAGATAAGTGTCCCACTCCAGCAACTGGCAAAGGTGTGTACAGTTAAATGACTTATTAAAAATAATGTACAGAATATCAAAAATCACTTTGCTCTTACCATAGTCTGTTATTAGGTTTTCCACTAGAATCAAATGGAAAAATGGTTGTGCCTTGTAGGTTCTATTCAAGCCATAACTACAATGACGTCATATGGACAAGACCAAGCTTATAAATAAAGCCTTGGTGATTTTACTTGTAATTGATAAGAGAGGAACATTTCTCCTGTTCTTCTCATATTGTATTTCTATACACGTATCTCTAGAACACATATACCTACACATATTTAAATATCAATAGCATGACCTCCAACCTTATTAACAAGGAAACAAAAACCACAATATTCTCTAATCATTGAAATGGAAAAGGTAAAGATTTCAATAATGTCCAAAAGTCACCAGGACTTTCTAATTATTTCCTGTTACTATTAATTAATGTAAATTATACTTCCAAAACTTTGAATTATTAGAAACATTTTCATCTGAACTTCCTGACACATATCTACAATCATAAGTTGCAAAATTGTTATGGTTTTATTCAAGTTTCTGAATAAAAATTTCCTTCTGGTGCTGTTTACTTTTGAAAAATTACATGCAAAATAAAAATTCTAATAGTTGTTCAAAAGTGACTTTTTTGAAAATTAGCATGAAATTGATAAGTAATGGCCAAATTAACAGAAATCAGAGTTCATTACATGATATTAGCAGCTAAATTATTGAAATTATTATGTCTGCTGTTAGAGAGAGCCATATGCCAGCTCCAGAAATAACAAGTATTCAGAATCGAGGTCATTGCCTTCCTATTTGCATATGTGATACATTAATTGATCTCATGTGCATATTAAAATTAAAACTGCACTTCTCTTTAATAGTCCCCAAGAAGTTTATCTAGCATTATGTTATTAAGGCAAACGTTTATTCCTAGATAATTTCTTTCACAAATATAATTTACTTATACAAATCACTATTTAGTTACAGGCATATTTATTTTCCTTACATATAAAATTTTTTCAGTTTTAGAAGTGTGCTGTTTTTTTTTTTTTTGTTTTTGTACTTCTGCCTTCATCCTCAGTGCAACTGCAGGCAGAATATTTCACTATTTCTGAGATACTTAGTTTATTCCAAAGAGTTTACTCTCAGCCTTTCCATTTTTAACTCTTTCTTTCCTATGAACAGCAGAAATATATGTCTGATCAAGGTGGTGAGAACAGGTGATGGTGATTGTTCAACCCTACACGGGACGTTCATGGTGTTACTTCTAAGGTTCAAAGAACATGGGAAAAGAGGCAGCAGTAAGAACGTAAGAGCTGGCAAACCAGTAGGACTGTGAAATGCTGTTTTCTAAGCAGGCACTGCCAATGCAGTTATGAGCTAACAGTAGCAGTGTTTGAATGCAATGGACATACAGAAGACTGGACCCATCATAGATCTGTCATGGTCTTGGAGGCAAACTATTTCCTGATGAACTATTGGGACTGATAAATTATTTGTTTTTATTTTAATTTACTTTTTAATTTTACTTTACATTCCATTCACATTTCTCCCCGTCA
Source organism: Microtus ochrogaster (assembly GCF_000317375.1). NCBI lineage: Eukaryota > Metazoa > Chordata > Mammalia > Rodentia > Cricetidae > Microtus > Microtus ochrogaster. The sequence goes on along the minus strand of NC_022027.1, from coordinate 34,081,272 downwards.
GCCCTCCACTCTCCCCCGGCCTCCCCTCCAGCGCACCTCCAATTCAAAACTCCCAATGGGGAAGTACTCCGTGGGAAGTGAACAAAGTTTGGCACATTAAGTTGGGACAAGACAAAGCCCCTTCCCCTTGCTTTAAGGCTAAGCATGACAACCGACCATATGGAATGGGCTCCAATAAGTTCAGGCTACTAATAAATTCTAAGAGGGGGACAGGGACTGTCTTCAGTTATATATCTCCTGAGAGACCTGTGAGGCTTCAGTAGATTGTTCAAACTCCTGATTAAACTCATTTGACCTCAAAATACAAACAACAACAAAGTCCTGAATGTGGAAAAGGGACCTGATATTTTATAGTATTTTTTTATATTTTATTATTAGCTAAAATGCTACTCATTTCCCTTCTCTCTTCTTCTCCCTTCAACTCCTCACACATCAGCAGACTGCTCTCTCCAATCCATGGACTCTTTTTCTAATTACTTTTGTAAGTACTTTTGTTTGGTACACACATCACAAGAGGAGTAAACATAAAAGCAAAATGTAAATACAATCTGTGGCTCCTCACAGCAGAAATTATATAGATGTGTTTTGTTGTTTTTAAGATTTTTTTTTCTTTTTTTAGATTGCATCTCATTGTGTCACTATGACAATCCTGGAACTAGCTAATTATGTAGAAAGGATGCCCTTGACCTCATAGAGGTTCAACTGCTTCTGCCTCTCAGTTCTTAGGATTAAATGTATGTGCCATTCAGTTCCAGTTTATATATGTGTATTTTGAGATCTGATCACTTGGTATTGGATAACCAATTAGGGGCTCATCTCTATGGAAGACTAATACTCCCTCTAACAACAACTCTTAGTTGTGTGTACTTTTCATATAGAGATAGTATCCATGAAATGTTTCCATACATATTTGGGTTTGCTTGCCAACTCATATTGTCATTTTTAGATCTCGCTCAGACAGCATATTAATAAGATTATTTTTTATTGTTGTTGATGTTGTTTTGTTTAATGTGTATGAGTGTTTGCCTGTATGTATGTAAATATATGGCACTTTGCCTTTAGTCTGTAAAGGACAAAAGATAGTTTATGATGACCTGGATCTAGAGTTGCAGAAGGCTGTGAACTGCCATGTATGTATTGTGAAGCCTATGTCCTCTGCAAAAGCAACTCATTCACTTAACTGCTGAGCCATCTTTCCCACAACTGAAAATGCATTCATAAGTGAAGCTAATAGAAGTATAGGTAGATTAGAGAGATAAGGAGATTACAGTAATTAGAATAGACTTTATATATGTGCAAAATTGTAAAAGAAGCAAACCAATTAAAGATCAAAAAGTATATTAAGACTAGCTTAATTTATAATACTAGGCATGTTTGAAACCATATTATATTTTTATTTCCACAAAATTACATATAATACATATAAGTGTATGTGCAATCATATACACATATAATTTAAATAAAGTTATACCACTCAGTTTGGCAATGCCCCCCCCCCAAAACTGCAGTCTACCTAGTAAAAACCCTATTGCCAGATATGGAAGGAGAAACCTTCTTTAAATTTATTTTTCAAGGGAATCCAAAAGATTTCCAAATAAATATGGGCTATAACTTTTGCCTCATTTGCCTCACAGAGATTGAAGCTAATTTCCTATTGCTGAAGGCACCTTGCACTTCAAACACAGGACTCAGAGGATCTGAGATCAATCTGACTTGAAAGCCTCTTCCCTGATAACTAACTTTTATAGTCCTTCAGTGTGAAAGCTGCAAAGTTAGCACAACTGTGAAGCCTATGAACTACACTGACCAACATGGTGAGATACCTCTCAGGGACAGTATGGCAACACTTACATCTTGGTGATAGCCAACATCTGCCCCATTGGACAAAAAGCATGTTCAACAAAGAATAAATCACTCCTGGTATTAGAAATCTACCCAAATCTTAGAGATAATGTGCTAATGGACTGGATATTAGGGAACAGTCTACTACCTTCACTTTACCAGAATTAACCAGTATTAATTATTAATAGCATTTTAAATACTTATCCTTATACCCACAGATAAATATATCTCTAACCCTCACCAGAGAATTTTCTCATTGTAACAGCAAGACCATTGCAAGAAAAAAAAAAAAACCTGCTCAAATGCAGAAACAATGGATCGTGAGGTGCTCAGACCCAATGTATATAATTACAGCAACTTCAGAATGTAATGGACTGGGAGCATCAGGGAAGAGGAAGTCAAATGATGATAAGATCTAGAGGACCAGAAATCTGTGGAGTTTTGTTTCCAGAATACTAGGAAAGACTCATCCATGATACCTTAACAATATAGCAGCCTTAACAAGACCTGAAGAAAAACAATAGCAATAAACAAGCTAACATGGAAGGGGAGAGTCTCATGGAGCTCTACATAGACAAATAACTAAAGTCAACTAAGAAATGAAAGTGGGAGAAATAGTCTTCACTTGGAGAGACACTGCCTAATTAGTTAAAATATCAAGTGGGTGTATTCCTGAGTTCATGTATATTCCAGGAAACACAGAACAGACTAAGCAGGCTCTCTGTCTCTCTCTGTCTCTCTTCTCTCTCTCTCTCTCTCTCTCTCTCTCTCTCTCTCTCTCTCTGTGTGTGTGTGTGTGTGTGTGTGTGTGTGTGTGTGTGTGTGTAGCAATTAAGGATGAGAACAACAATAATTTGAGAGGTAGTTGGGGGCAAAAATGAAAGAATTTCGATGAATAAAGTGGAAAGGAAATAGGTACATATTTTAATTAAAACTGACCTATTATATTATTCTAAAAAGACCATTTTAATGTATATTATAAGATGTTTCCCAAATACTTTAATACAATTTGTAACATTAATATGTTAATGATAATATTGAAATCACTATAGTATGTACTCTAAACTAACATATTAAATTATAAATTTTACATAGTCTTGTATCAAAATATTTCTGACATCCACAGTAGGTACAATATTGAACCTACAAGTCTTATGGAAGATTATATATAGCAGTGTATTCATACAAAATAATCATGATAAGGATCTGAATTTTCATTATGTTCTATAGAGACCATAAGAAAAGTAATAGTACGGATTGTTTAGAAGGTCGCTGGACAGATGAAGAACCACCATGGTACTATTCTTACCAGTGGTATCTCTAGGTATGTTTGGGTTTTTTTTTTTTAATTAATCTTTGTAAACAAGGTAATGGTTTGAAGACATTTATCATTAGCACTGAAATTCTCCCTCTATACTTTGGTAATCAGGCTTCCTGTTTTTTGTACACTCGTTCCATATTTGATATTTAATGATTCTTTTTCCACTTCTATTACTAATACATATCAATTTTGATTTATTGATGGTTTTATTTCTATATTTTAAAACATTTTATGCCATTACAGAAATTTTATTAGATTTAATTTTATTCACCTGTCTTTTTATACATCTGAAAAATAAATTCATAACACTTTGCTTAGGTTCACTAAATTTTCTTAAACTCTGAAAAATATTAATTCAAAGTAAATTTGAATTAATTTGTTTGCATCTTCTAAATTTCAGTTTTATTGCTTTTCTTTCCAGATAGCTTTTTATTGTAGCAAACATAAAAAATAAGGCAAGTTTACATAATCTTTTCATAGGATTTATTTTGCTCTTATTAAATTATTTCTAGAATGAGGGTGGTTTTCAGGTGTGTGTGTGTGTGTATGAGTGAGTGTTTATCATTTGGACATAGACATAGTCAAATACCAAAGCAAGGGCAGTATTATCAATGTGAACAAATTCTCAGTAAGGAAGATGTATATTCTCTGTGATATAATAATTATCATGTATCTGGTAATTAATCATTTAAAAAGATTTCTTTATGCAAAAGAATTGGGGTAATCTGACACAGGCTAATTTTTTGATTAAGTCATACTGCTATTTGATTCTGCACCTCCACCTACTTTAGGGACCTTCGCACAGCTTCTAGCTCCACTAAAGAGCATTTGTTGAGTGTACTGAACAACAGCTCCCTTTATTAGAATATAGCCATCAAGGTGCTGCCATCGGTCTTCTGTCGTCCAGAAACTCATTCTAATCCTTCGGCTGCTCATACATCTCAGGTGCCTTTCTCAGTAACAACTAACATGTTCACATTCCTATTTCTTCAGTGAATACTCCATAGACTTTTTAAAGAAGAAATTTAATGAGATTTCTGACTCTTAATATCAGAAATCTTGTGAGAATTTTACATTTGATTTCAAAAAGAAAAAGAAATTCACTTGTTTCAAGTCAGTGTCAAAAAACTATTCCCAAAATATTTAATGCATATGTATATATTAAACTGAGCTAAATTCACTGTTTTTCAATAATTTTATGAATCTCCAAAGGTATTCTAAATGAGAAAATTCAGGGAAATGTTTTATTAAGAGTGAAAAAACCAAATGGATTTATATAATATACTTTTAAAGCCTCAGAAAGCAAAGAGCCGAGAAAATTTCAATGTAAACAATTTGAAATATAATAATTTCCATTTTCTTTGCTTTAAAAATACTATTTTATAATAGTTAATATGAGAAAATGTTAAAATTGTAAGTGAGAAAGTTTGTAGATTGAGAAAAGATAATTTTAAAAATGTTTTGGATAATAAATACAAAATGAAATTATAAATTTTTCAGGTACTGACTAATGAACTCAGGACTTTTACCCATATTGAGCAAATCCTCACCATCCTCACTAATTAATCACCTTTGCATACCCCATATACTAAATATTGGCAGTGAGTCTTCATTAACTGTGAAATGCCTGCCATTTCATGTTGAAACCCATTGCTGTCATCTGGAGAGTACTTCTGTCCTGTTTTCACAGAAACACACTACAAAATCTTTAGGGCAAACATATTAAGCACTCTAAGTCTTTCTTGTGGCGATTTTTCTAAACAATTTATGTAATATAGCAACAATTTATGCTTTCCCTCTAATTTTCTACCTCTTCATAGGTAATTAGCTTTTCTGTCAATATCATAGTCACTGGTTGTGTCCTTGTGTTACCTTACAAGATTGCTATATCTTCTATCACTTCATTTCTAAGTAGTAATTTCCAGAGAAATGTGTGAATCACTCAGGTCATGGCAGGGTATCTGACAATGTAACATGGGATCCTGTGAACTTTAGACAAATATAATGAACATAATTTTCATTTACATAAAAAGGTGAGGATGAAATTATTCTGAAATCCAAACAGCATAATAAAAGCAAAGCTCATGTCTTTTAGTGCAAAATTCGATGAGGTTCAAAAACTCTTTACACAGAATATTTTAAGTAATGATAAATTAAAAAAAAACTTGGATATTTCTTATCACCAAATATGGTTTTCTGAACACTGTAAAATTAGATGCAGAATGCTGAAATGTTTCAGAAGACTTTTTATAATGATAAACCCAATATGGTATTATGTCTCCAATTCTTATCTTTCCATCACAGAGGAAAGAGGTTTCACATGAGTAGAAGCAGAATGAGAACATGGTCCTCAGTGTGTTGACCCAGAATGAGCTAAGCAGACAAGAATGGCAGGTCCATTACATACTCTTTAATTAACCTCTAAATATTTCTGAATCAATGTGCAGATTTTACCATATTTAGAGTTCATTTCCATGGAACATTTTGTTCGGAACACACAACAATTAAGTTAAAATCACAAAAGTTAGTTAATCACATTTTTACCAGATTAAATGGCTAGCAGCAATTATTTTTGACAATCCTTGATATTATATTTTAGTCTAGGAACCTATTTTGTACTTTAAAATTATACACAAATAATTATATATGCTTTGAAAAATGCATACTCAGAAAAACTGTGCTTCCCATAAAAAGACTTTATTTTCATGAAAATGATTTATCTTAACTGAACCTTTCACTCTATTTTCTAATGAATATGGGTTATTTTCTGAAATAAAACACTCTAAGGAAGATTTATTCATAAGTTTTGCTTGGTAAGATAATGGGAATGGCAGAATTTGCAAACATTTAATGATGAAGTTAATGAGATATAGAATTTATGTGATGTATAGATTCAACTCAGAAAAACCTTTTATCAGCAACAAAGAACTTTGTCTACCAAAACTCTTACGAAAACAAATTTGTATGTTTTACATAATCCAGTCTTTAATAAAATGAAAGGCACCATTAGCTTTAAAAATATTCAGGATACAGTACGCACAAATGTCTTATCTTTGTTCTTTCTTTGTGCATTTTATTCAGAATAAACTGAACTTGAACAAGGGTATCATTTTTACTTTATCCTGCAAGTATACTAGAAGTAAACAATATGTAACGTGGAATGTATACTGTCAATATAACTTCCTGCTGCTGTACTACATAAATAGAAAAGCCAATCTGTTCATAGTAAATGAGTAACAAAATCCCATAAAGACTAACTAATCACAACAAATCAAAGCCTAGAAAACATAAAATTCCTATTAAACAAAAGCCCTTGAGCATGAACTTAAACTCCTTCTAAGAAGTCTTCTATTGTTTAGTCCCTAGAATATTTCTGTGGACTTTTTATTTCAAATGGAATGACTGAGGTTAATATTCAAATATAAACACCTCCCTAGAAATAATTTTAAAGAATTAGATAATTAAACTCTAGGGTGCATAGATGGATGAAATATTAATCCTAGGAGGAATGCAACAAAGCTACAAACGGTACTAACAACTATACACCAGCACCTCACAAGGCCCCTGCTCATGATGAAGAATGATCTACAGATAATGGCTTCAGAGAGAGGGAGAATCAGTGTTTTCCAGGATGCTGTAGGAATCCCTACCCCCAGTAACCTTTGTAAGTTACCCACCAACTTCGGCGTGGCCTCTTATACTGTATATGCTGATGTAAAGTGCACATGAGGCCTCTTTTCCAGCTGTGGGATTCAGTTGCTGTTCCTTATTCCAGAAGAGGATTGTGATCTGTGAGTATACCCCTAAATAAATAACCTGCTATTATACTCAATTCTGAGCTAGTGTATGATTGCTTTTAAGTGTCCTTCTTCATCTGGTGTCCATGTGGATCTGGACTCCAAACTACCAGGTGGACCGGCTTAAAGGCCTAATGGCTCCACAGCCCAGAAAGTCTCCTAACCCTGCTTGCTTGGCGTGTTTTTGCCTAAAAGGTTTTTGGAAACAGTGCCTACTAATAACAATTCTCAACCTACCAGGAAATACTGTCCTTCTATAGGGAATGCTAAATAGCGCCACCCTATGCCAATACTTTGTAAGTCGGCCATTGGAAATAATACATAAAAGCTTTTTTTAATCTATGATTTACCATTACATGGATGACATTTACTATCTGATTCAAACAGACAATTTACAAAGAATGTTAGAAGAAGTAAAGAAAGTTTTGCCAAATGGGGATATCAAACTGCTCATGAAAAAATACAGAGAGGAAGATTTTGTCAATTACTTAGGTTATAGAATAGGTTTACAAAACATCAGAACACAAATGGCACAAATTAGGAAAGACTAGTTGCAGACTCTTAATGTCTTTCAAACCATGAGGGGTGCACCCACCCACTGAGAAGGTGGGGCTGATCTATTGGGAGCTCACCAAGGCCAGCTGGACTGGGACTGAAAAAGCATGGGATAAAACTGGACTCTCTGAAGATGGCGAACAATGAGGGCTGATGAGAAGCTAAGGACAATGGCACTGGGTTTTGATCCTACTTAATGTGCTGGCTTTGTGGGAGCCTAGCCAGTTTGGATGTTCACCTTCCTAGACCTGGATGGAGTGGGGAGGGCCTTGGACTTTCCACAGGGCAGGGAACCCTGACTGCTCTTTGGACTGGAGAGGGAGGGGGAGAGGAGTGGGGGGAGGGGGAGAGAAATGGGAGGCTGGGAGGAGGCGGAATTTTTTTCCAACAAAAAATAAAAAAAAAAGATTATTAGGAGACATTTCCAGTCTACAATAGGCTGTTGGGATAACACCTAATCTAATGGTTCATTTAAACAAAACCTTAGATGGTGATAAAGGCTTGAATAGTTCCAGAAAATTAAAAGCTTAAGCAGAAAAGGAATTGACAATTGTTGAGGAAAAATTATAGGAGGCACATGTGGTTAAGGTGAATTCAAATATTAATTGTATTCTAGTCATATTGCCTTCCAGAATTTCTCCTACAGGAATTTTAATGCTGAGAGAAGATATTATCTTGTAATGGATCTTGTTACCATATAAACCAAGTAAAAAATTAAAAACTTATGTGGAAAAAGTCTTTGAATTAATTATAAAAAGCAAATAGAGACTTTGTCATCTAGCAAGTGTAGAATAAGCAGAGATTATAGTGCCTTTTACTTCTGATGAAATAAAAAAATATGGAAGACAAGACAGAAAATTGTTTAACATTGCTGGTCAACCTGAGAATGAAATAGGCAGTCTGTTAGCTAAGACACAGAAAGCAAGAAAAGTAAAATATGATCACTTCAGTTTTGAATTGGTGAAAATATGATGTTGAACAATGATCTAAACCATTCTTCAGTTTTCATGCTATAGAGAAGGTAATTTTTTATTCTTTTATTAAATTTATTTTTCAAACAACCTTTTCTTATTTTATATACTTATCCCAGTTCCCACTCCCTCCCTTCCTCCCACTCCTTCCCCACTCCCCTAATGCTAGCCCCCCATCTACTCCTCAGAGAGGGTTGGCTTCCCAAGTGGAGTTAACAAAGTCTGAAACATCACTTTGAGGCAGAACTGAGGCCCTCCCCCCTATATCTAGACTGAGCATTGTATCCCTTCAAAAAATAATGGTTTCTAAAATGCCAGTTCAAGCAACACTAGGCATAAATCCTGATCCCACTGCCAATGGCCCCACAGACTGCCCAAGCCACACAATGCAACCCACATTTAGTTGGCCCAGTTTGGTCCTATGCAGGTTCCCTGCTATCAATCCAGAGTCAGTGAGCTACACTAGCTCAGGTCAAGTATTTCTAAGGGTGTCACTATTATGGTTATGACCTCTTTGCTCATATGATTGTGGATTGTGTCTCACTCTCTTGGACTGGTCTCCAGAATGCTTATTTGTGGATCTATGCATCTGCTTCTATCAGTTGCTGTTTTAAGGTTTTACGATGAAAGTTAAGGTAGTCATCAATCTGATTACAGGGGAAGTCCAATTCAGGTACCCTCTTTACTACTGCTTAGGGTCTTAGCTGGGGTCATTCTTGTGGATTCCTGAGAATTTCCCTAGTGCCTGGTTTCTTGCCAGACCCATAATGATTCCCTCAATCCAGATATCTCTTTTTTTGCTCTTCCTGTTTGTCCTTCCCCCATCTCAACCATCTCGTCCCCTCATGTTCTCCTCCCTCTCTCTAAAGACCTCCTGCCACCTATTATTGTATACAAAACTAATTCTATGTTACTATTCTATAATATTTTCTATTCTTATCCTAATCTACTTCTTTGATTAATCAATATGTTTCTTCAATATTTATTTAACTCCTCTTAAAAATGAAGTACTGATTTGGGAAACAAGGTATTTTAGCTTGAAATACAGTTGATGTATGACAAGCAGATTATTGGTAGATATAAAACTGACATACTAAGCAAGATGATAACCAGAACAAATGCAAACAAGGTAGAAATGTATAGAAGCATGATGAGATTAGGAAAGGTAGATTCTTTTTTGTGTGTATTATAGAGTGAGAACACAGACACAGTTGTATTTGTAGACATAGTGAATGGTAATGATTATTCACTCATATACTTGGCAAATAACCTGAACGAGAAATGTTTAGAAGAGTGGCCTGTGGCTTTTGCCCCTTGTGTTCATGTGGCTGAACATGAAGAGGGGCTAAAAGAGAAAGTTGTTACTGGTAGGAAAAGAGAAAAATATTTCCTTCTCAGAAGTAACTGAAGAAACCATGTGTCTGAGTCACACACTCTGTTCTAACTTTTCTCTATTATCTGAGAAAGTCAGGAGTCTGACACATAGTATTGAGAATGACTATTAAATAAATTAAGATTCTGTGTGTGTGTGTGTGTGTGTGTGTGTG
>NC_022027.1:34047055-34071139 GCF_000317375.1 Microtus ochrogaster | reverse complement strand
GGGAGGGAGGGAGGGAGAGATTAGGCATAATACCAACAAATCTTGAGAAAATATTGCTAAATGGTTTGATAAAAAATTTTCCAATAAAAAATATGTCCAGATGAAAATACAAAGATTTCATGTATTAGTTATGTGTTAGTTTTTTTCCAACATAAATATAAATCAGATATTGAAACAAAGTGGTGTGAGGATTCTATGTACTTTGGATTAACTATTTCCATTTTGCAAAATTCATGCTTTCTAAACTTATTTTACATACACAATTTATTAAAACTCTGGTGCTGTTTTGGCTATCCAAAACAGTCTATCTTTTCTTTGAGAAAACAGGTTCCGAAAAGAATGGCAGAATTTTCAAGAATTACTGTAAACCTGAATATTAAATATACTCTGAAGTGGTAGGTGCTAGGAAGTTAATATTGCCATGATCTGTAGCATAATTTTGATGAACAGTTTTCAGATTAAGGAATATTCAGGTCTCAGTTGTGATCATATTTAAGTATGAAGGGTATTATATTTTAATGGTCTACAATAATAGGATTACGAAATGTCATGAATAACATCTGATTTCTGGCTCTTTGAAGGCCTCAATATCCCCCCAACCCTGGTGGTTGAGGAGTTGACAGGGCTAATTGCAACTGTACACCATTTTCATCTGTGTATTGTGAGCATGTAGAACAGGCTTAATCAGTGGGAAGCAGTTTCGATGACTCCAGTGATTTTGACACTGGAAAACAATATACAACTAGTGTATTTTCTTGATAGTTTGAAATGTGCAACACTTTTACCTCTGACAATTATTCACTACGATTAAAAAGGTGTGCAAGGACACTTTTTAATAGCGAAAGAGATTCATTCTACCTTAAAGGTGTTCATCAAAGCCTTGTCTGAGCAACTGAAAACGTGTCACGCAGAACTGCACTGTCATCAAATGACATTAATCTAAAATCTGAGGTTACCCGCAGGTGAAGAAATAAATTGAGATTTGGAATGTCGAACATGCCACACAGAGTGATGTTCAGCACTGAACTAATAATAAATCTGTTTGTGACATTGTTAGTCTTTTAAAATAATGAAAAGTTGTGTTGGCATTAATAGAAGAGTCACCGAATCCCAGTTTTTAAAGTACTTGATAATTCAAGTACAAAGTACATGGAAGAATAGAAAAAAAATATTTTAATCAATAACTTCTCTTCGTTAAGAAGTATTTCTTGCTAATAAATACCCAACTAAATTGAAAATATATCATGAATTTATGAGCAAATATAAAATAAAGCAGTTATTTCAGAAGGTCTTAATAATAGTCTTATTAATAAAGTAAGTATACTTTCTTAGCTATTGCATTTAAAAATCTACTCATGTAATAGGAAGTTATAATGAAGACTATATTGATTTGGGTTTTATTTTATCTGTATTTTTGGTTAATTAGCAGATAAATTAATAATCATATTAAAATGTATCATACTTATAGTAAAATAACATTGGGTATTTTTGAAAATACGGTTTGTTATCATTAAAATAGATTGAAAAATGTTTTTAGGTTCAAATACTGAGTGTAAAGCATTCCATTTTGATGACTTACTAACTTTTATCTATTTTTAACTCATTTGAGCATCTTTTCCTAATAGGCGGTGTTGTTTAGTCCTCTTTCATGATTCGTATGCATCCCTTAAGTCTAACTCCTCAGTTTCTTAAATTGCATGATTGTTAAGAACCAAACACGAGCTAACAAGAAGAAACTAATAAATGTGAGTTTTAAATTTGTCTCACTTCCTTCCTTCCCCATGTATCCATATTAATAGCATATGGATGAATATAGTTATTTACAGGTAGAAAGTCCACTTGAATTTTTAAATGCTATTTACTTCCATAATTCATAGAACAAAATTTTCAACTATAAGTGTAGTTCTTGCCCCTCATCAAAGATTCTTCTCTTTTCAGTAGGTAGAAACCATTACATCAAACCAAAACCAGTCAATTGCAGAGATGAATAAATCAATGGGTACTCAGTCCCAGGTGATACATCTATAAAACAACTTCTGCATATAAAACTCAAAGGAAATCAAAGAAAGGGCATAAAAATTATAAGAGTCATAAAAACTGGTTTCTATGAGACTGTGGCTCCTATATCTCAACAACATAGCTGCTCAGACAGGACCTGAACAAGAAAGACAACAACGGACATTCTAACATAGAAATGGTAAACCTCATAGGCCCCAGCATTCTACAAAGAACTGCAGGCAGCTGAAGAATGCTGAAATCAAAGAGATGATATTATTCAGTGAAAAGTCCTTGCAGTTGGTTATCTAATACCAGTGGTCATCCCTGAAGACCTCTACATACAAGTAACATTGTACATACTGACCTGATTTCAATTATCTATTTATGAATGGATGTTTAAGTGTGTGTGTATGTTTAATAGCCACAGGTTTGAGAAATGTTTGAGAAAGAAACATGGGAAAGGTTGTAAAATGGGGGATATTATGTAATTATATTTTAATTTTAATAGAAAAAATATCTCCCCAGGTAGGTAATATGCACACAATCAAAATTATATTCAAGGATGAAATGTTATCTTTACTGGACAAGTCATACCTTGCCTCAGGGAGGACATTAAAAGAGAACACTGGACAGGAGATTCAGACATTTAAAAAGGCAGTAGTAAAAAGAATTGAAAAAAATGAGAAAATTATTGAAATTGATGATCAGGGACAGAAAGTACAAGGACATGATTTAGCGCCATTAGTACATGCCAGATCCTGGGATAACTTATACAGATTTTCACCTGCATATCCTGCAATTTTCTCGGAAAGAATATCTGGCAAACATACCATAAGGTCGTCAAAGAATATGCATGGGAATCAATATGTATGAGTGATTTAAAAGAAATAAAACTATCAATGGTTTCTTAAGAGCTACATTCACCATTTTTCAGGGAAATGGTAAAAATGTGGGATTCAAGCACTAAGACTAACCCACATGATTGGCTTCAATTAACCTCAGCAGTCCTAGAATATGGACCTCACCTGCTTTGGAAGAGTTATTGAAGAAAAGAAACAAATATTTTAGAGCAACAGAGGAAAGGAAAAGGATTTGAGACTTCACAAGATCAAATTTTTGGTGATGGTCGTTATTCTGATCCTAAGGAACAGGGTCATTATGATTAGTGCACCTTGTCCCTATGTAGCACAGCAGCATTAAATACTTGAGATCGGAAACTAGGAAAGGGGATTGAATAAAATACCAGGGTGAAACAGGGCCAGAGAGAACCCTTTAGTGACTACTTACAAAGATTAAATAAGGATGCACAAGTAGGAATGACAGACCCTGCTCAGGCAGCCATCTACTGCACATTTTGGAAGCTGCTTGATTGTACTTCCTGCCTATTCATGTAATATTATCTCCCTTCTCAGGCCTTCATTGGGGTTAAAGATTAAATAGTCATAGTTACTATCCTATTATGATCTAGCCAAGCCATTTCCAATACAAGTCTCAGACTCCATAGGATAGAATATTTGTTAAAACATTAGAATATGTTCTTTGTTTAATATTGTATATGCTAGTTGTAATTCTAACTTTATATTTAATATCTGTTCCTAGTATACATAGTTTTATATTGTATTTAGAACTATCTTATTTAAACAAGATGGAGCTCCTTCAGCTCCTTCAGCGAATAGGCTTTAAGATACCAGCCCTCTTGGGCATGGTCTCTTATACTATAAATGCAGCTGTAAAGTGTGCACTTGCTCTCTTGCTTCTGGTTCTCACTTATGGCTGCTAGATTTGGTTCCTTTTACCTGTCCATGCAGAGGACTGTGATCTAGGACAGTGATCTGTGAGTCTTCCCTAAATAAATAACCCTTTCTTAAATAAAATTCTGAACTACTGCGGGGTTATGCTGTATCTTCTGTCATCAATTCTGGGAAATTCAAACTACTGTGCAATAACAGAAAGTCAATGAGATGTGAGCTTTGGTCACAAGATTAGGGAAGGGAAGTCAATAAGAATAGTACTGGGAAAAACTAAAACTTTCTTCTACCCACGGTTTTAGTTCTATTTATTAATTAATACTTTTAAATAAAGGATCTGCAAATACTTCTCTGAGATTTTAAAAAGATGAAACCTTATGCAAACTTCCTGTTTCCCTAACTCTCAGATTCTTTCCCCCTCCACTTTCACCATGATGGCCTAGTCCTTGGTGCAGGAGCTGCGGTGCAGACTCATTTATTGTGGCTGTCCACCACATTTGGTCTGCTATGGTTTTCTATAATGACCTCTGCCTGTTTCAAAAAGAAGTATAATTGATGAAGCGTGGGCACTATTTTTATTTGTGAGAATGCAGACAAATATTTAGAATGTAGTTAGTTATATTGCAGGATTAGCAACATGACTGCCTAAACAAGACTTAAACATGAACAAAACATAGACAGCCAAACATAAAAACTAAAATCTCAAGGACCCTCGGTGGACTGAGCAAGGCTATAACTATTTATTTAGGAACACACACACACTTAACATAAGAGAAAAAGAGGCCATGAATTTGAGAGTAAGGAGAGAGTGTACATGGCAAGGGTGGGAAGGAGGGAAGGAAAGTAAGGGAATACTATTTTATTTTAATTTTTAAAAATAAAATGAGTAAATAATAACTTAGAAAAAACAGTGATATTACCTATGCCCAAAGTCTATGTTTACCTATTAATTTTCTTTTTAAATAATAGTGTTATTTATTCCTTGAATATTTCATATATTTTTACAGTGTATCTGATCATATCCACGTTTACTTCTTTCAACTAATGGTAGATCCCTATAACTGATCTTTCTCCAAGTTGCAGGTCCTCTTTTGATTTGTTTGTTTTCTAAATAACCTTCTTTATGGTGGGATTGGTTTTGTATTTTTACATTTTGTAAAACTCATTAAATTATGTATTTCAATATATATAATTTATTACAAATCAATCTGACTTTGAAAGCACTCTTTGAATATTTCTCTTCAAAAGCATAAAATGTTCTTCCATAACTGTTAATGTTTATATAACTTAGAAAATAATACTGAAATTATAAGAACACAGCAGTAATGCCATAAAGTAGAAATAAATATTTTGAGCATTCCAGCTACACTTGTATTATTCAGTACAACTTAACTGATATGCATAAAGGCTTATGTCTTTACAGATATCAAATAATATTTTAGAAAATAAAATTGAAATGCAAATATATTACAAAATAATTATGAAAGCCTTAAACTGTTATTATTTGAGCTCATACTGGCTTATTTATTTCACAGTTTGTGTGAAAAGATATTCTGACTTCTTTTCAACATATGAGAACAGCTTTATAGTAAAGTGTACTTATACAAATATGACGAAATGATATCTTATCATTAAATGCAATAGATCAAACACTAGCATTTCATGGTGACCTGGAACAGCAAGGTAACAACAGCAAAAGAGACTTAAAAGAAACTCTGATCCATTATGTTCGTGAAGTTTATCTCAGTCTTTAAATGCACATAAGTCATGTGCTGAATTGAATTTACTACTTAGGTACTGGCATCAATGACTATGGCATCATCTTGTTCCTTTATAAATCACCTTATTCTGTGCAAAGATAAAAGGCCTCATTCCTTTCTGTAGGGGACAGATTAAACATTAGCAGTCAGAAGCAATCGTTTTCCCCTTCAACATCACTTCTAGCCTTCTTGCTTACAAGACACTCTCCCGGGATTTCCCGCTGCCTGAAGAAGAGGCAAATAACATTTGTGCCTCTGCACAGCATCCTTTGATCCATGCTGTAAAAAATGAGTTGATTCTTTTGCCTCTACTTTAAAATAATGTGAAAAGTCACAGTAGATGAAGAATAGAACTATGACACAAGACATTCAGAAACTCATAACCTTTGTCCAGACGTTCCGGACCTCTCTCCATGTTGCTTTGTATAACATATGGACAATCAATTTGCATATTATAACAGAGATGTTTTTCACAGTATCTTTTCGGGACATCATTTCTGAAATGGTTGAACAAGATAAAAAACAAACAAACAGAGAATCTAACCTACAGCTACTGTGGGATAATGTTTTTTTTTTTACCCTGTAAAGGTTTGCCAGTCATTTGGTTTAATAAAACACTGATTGGCCAAGCCAGGCAGAAAGTATGGGTGGGACAACCAGACTAGGAGAATTCTGGGAAGAGGAAAGGCTCAATCTGCAGTCACCAACCAGATGCAGAGGAAGCAATATTAGAATGCTGCACTAAGGAAAGGCACCAGGCTACGTAACTAAACAAAGATAAAATTATGGGTGAAATTAAGTTGTAAAATGTAACTAATAATGAGCCTGAGCTAATAGGCCAACCAGTTTATAATTATTATAAGCTTCTGTGTGTTTCTTTGAAACCGAACAGCTAGGGGATCAGGCAGGACAGAAACCTCTGTCTACACAGCCTACTACCATTTGTTTCAGTGGGCTTGGGCTTAATACCTTCACCCTCCTGTTACAGTGTTGAAAATAGTAACATTGACATTTTGTCTCCAGTCTCTTAAATTTTAATTTGACATTGGCCTTGAAAAAAATCATCTTATCCCTTTTGATCATTAAAGATAAATGAGGTTAAATACTCATTTTAGGAAAGCATTCTGAACATTTCTTAATATAAACATAAATGATAAACTGGATAAAGGATCAAATTAAGGAATTTAAGCAGGGAAGGTAGGTCACTGGTAGACATTGAAAACTTGCCTACAAATCCATGGCATTACTAGCCAGTGGCACAAAGATATATAAACAAGTGAACTATGATGCCCTGATTTCTAATTATAATTGAGGGCTCTGAAATTCTGATTCTACAGTTTGAATATTTTTCTTTATGATGGTAAATGCCTTCATGATTATTAAGTAGTTTCTACTGGAAGTATAGTTTAATGCTTATTATGACAACATGTTTTATCTTTACTGGTAATTAGATGCACATGCAGTTTCATGTCTTTTTGACCTGTTTAGAACTCTGAAACATGATGACTGTTTCTCACGACAACAAGTGTAGGAGTGTCACAACAGTCCATTTTAAACCTTGCTTAGTGACTACTACTTATCTAGAAATGACTCAGCATCTTTGGTTTGGGTTTTGGTTTGAAACCCAGAGAAGTACTTGCTTGCTCTTGGAACTTATTCGAGGACATCAAATGCCACTGTGGAAGATGCTACAGGCTCTGGAATGATCTGCTAATTATAAACCTGAAATCTATGAATAAAATCAATAGAAGATGAAGCTGTTGATTTTTTTACGTATGTGTGTGCCCAAGTGGATATGAGAACACGTATGTGTTACAGCATATAACTGGAAGAGTCAGAATACAACCTGAGGGAGTTGGTTCTCTCCTTCTGTCATGGTGGTTTCAGAGACTGAACTCATATTCTTAGGCTCTGTGGTGAGTGGCATCACCCATTGAGCTACCTGGCTGGCCTAGATTTGTTTTCCATTCTGCTACCTTTTTTTTTTTTTCCTGTAAGTTGCTGTTCCTTAGTCTGGTACTCTCTGATGATCTACTGTGAACCTCTGTACTGAAGTTTTCTCTTCAGATGCACTCCCAATTAATGCTGATTAAGTCTGTGCATCCTCTATCCACTAAAATGTGAAACATTAGGATTTCAGAAATTAAGATTGCTATGCTTTTTCCCCACCTTCCAAGTCATTCTATGTTTGGAATTTTTGTAATATGATTGCTATGTACACAGTTTCCTATGAGGAAACTGAAAATAATTCCCTAGTATATGACTAGAACTCAAAATATAAGGAAATTTTACTTATTCCTTGTAGGATTATAAAAGCAGTAAATATTAGAATTATTACTTACTATCTATATGTACTTTATCCTACTAGATTTATAAGAGGAATAAATATGCATTGAGAAAAAAATTCTCCTAGAAAATCACATAGAGAGGTCTGAAATGGCTATTTATCAATATCAATACAATTAATAGAAATGAACAATATTTTAAAATATCTGGGATTAATATCTGATTTCTTGCCTTCTATTTTATATGAAATGCACTGTGCAATACTTTGCATGACCAAGCTAATGCTAATGGATTTATTAGGGCTGAGAATATGGTTAAAATCTTTAAAGTTTACAATTCAATGAGGCATGAGAATAAAAACATATAAAGAGTCACATACACATAATAGAAACAAAAGCTTCTTAACATTTCAGCACTTCCCATACCATGTTAATATCCCATCGTTACATTTACTATCGGAGAAGCCTTTGAAGAACACAGAATAGATGCAGCTGTTTAAAGCAAGTTATACATGCCTTCTTTGCATCTCCATTTCTGTGTCCGTGTGTTCCTGGATGCATCTCCATGAATGATGTTACTCTCATTATGCCAATCTTCCTACCTCAGTGAACTTAATCAAGATAATCTCCCTTGGCATTGTCAGAGGTTCATCTCCAAGGAAATTCTATATTCTACCAATTTGACAATCATAACAATTTCACTCATTATGAACTTAACATAAAAACACAAAAATTTAAGCCATAACCTTATAACCCTGTCCTCATAGGATTATGAACATTCTTAATGTAAAATACATTTGGTACAATATTAAAGGGCCTGGTAGTGTTTAGCAGCTTCTATGCCTTAAAGTCTAAAGACTCTTTACTCTGAGCTTCTGTAATATACTGCACAAATTACAATGCTATAATTGCAAGTATAATGGAACAGAATATATTTCTGTTCCAAAAGGAAAAAATCATTACATAGCAAAGAATTAACAAAGCAAATCAAACCAAGACCAACAGGGAAAACATCTCATCCTGCAACTTCATGTCTGAAACCAGTCTCCTGATAAAACTGTTTGGGTTCAGAGAGCCTTGGTAGCCCTAAGTTTCCAGCTCTTCCATCTGCACAAACAGACTCTTTACCAAGGCCAGCTCAATTTCACGTTCATATTTCTCAATACCAGATAACCCTGAGTCCTGGTATCTCAACGATCTTGAGGCCTCCACCGAAATAAAGACCTCACCTTCACAATATCACACACTTGTTTAACAGGGCAACTTTACTGGATTCTTTCACATGTTCCTGGCTTTTGGCATTTTCCATGATTCAGGGTTGCATCCCTCATGCCTCTAACACTGGTTCCACAAGGTTTATATTTCCTGTGTCCTGACTCTGTGGAAGCACTCACCTATGAGGATTCTATTGAAAAGCTGGAAGTCCTCTTTCCTCCACCTAACTCATTTTCATCCGTGCCCTCTCCTTTCACAGAAATCTACATCTTGACAATTTGGAGCGTTTGATGAGTGCAATCTTGGTCAAAGGCATCCTTCCTATTTTCCCAGTGCCTAACACAGAGTAACCAAATTCTCCTTAATGACACTAATTGCTCTCTAGTAATCACAGCTGCTTTGCATATGTACTCTCCTTATCTGAAACTTTCTTGCACAAAATGCATTAGCTATTACTCAATTTCTCTCAGGTTCTCAATAAATGGATAAGATGAGGTCACACTGGTGGCCATATATCACATGAATCCGACCTAGCCCTGCTTCCTCATAGAGGCATGCCTTAGTCAAAGCCTTTTGAGTCAGGACACCCATTGTCCATGCTTCTTTCTGAATTCTTGTTACATCAGAATGACCCAAAGTTTTGCTTAAAAGGCCTCAAGGGTTTTTCCAAGCCAAAATTCTAAACCCTTCCATATTCAATTCACAAACCAGTTCCAGATTCCTAAGAACACATGGTCAACTTTATCACATCAGCGTACCACTCTTTGGTTTCAGTTTTTTATCTTACTTGTTCTTCTGTTGTTGTGACAAAGGAAATGATAGTGAGAGAGAGTTTATTCTGATAATTGAAGGCTATGTCTTTCTTGAAGCAGGCAAGTCAAAACAGACAGACTCTGAAGCAACTTGTTACAGCACATCTAGAATAAGAAAACAGAATGAAAAATAGAGTATGCCACTCAGATTCCTTTATCCACATATATACTACAAGATACCTGCCAGGGAATGGTGGCACCAGAGTGGAAGAGTCTGCTGACCTCAGTGATCTCTTGCAAGATAATTCCCCAGAGGACCATACCCTAGTGGTTCTAGACTGTCAGGTTGACAGTTCACACTAACTATTACATGAATGAAACCTCCTTCTAAGATCTACAAAGGATTGGTCATCTCTTTGATGGTGGTTGCTTGACACTTTCTTCTCCCGTCACTGTGTGACACTCATTCATATCCCTCAGTAGTAGCTGGAATTGCCCAACTGTCATGCTGTAAACATACAAACCTGTGATTTCCCCTCAAGGCCGTGCATTTTTTCTAGGTTTGTGCGAGGAGGGTATTTTCACATAAACTAATCATCTCAAAAGGAGCATCTATGACATGTGACAATGTTATTCCCAGAGTGAGAGAGACACAAAGATAGAGACTCAGAGAGAAAGACAGTGTGAGAGAGAGACAGAGAGACAAAGGCAAAGATAGACAAAGATATTTTGTTTATAAATACAAGGATTTATTTTTCCATCACAGCAAATTTAACTATTAACATAGTCATGTTTATTTCATTATAAAAATTCTGGATATATACTGTGATATATATATTATTGACTATTTTAAACAGTTTGTGTGCATGTAGGTGTAGTGTATGTGCATCTTTGTGTGTGTGTGTATGTGTGTGTGTGCGTGCATGTTTGTGCATGGAAGTTGACTCCTGAGGTCAATGTTGGATGTTCTGGATGTTCTCTCCTAAAGAAACCTTGTTTTCTGAAACCACATCTCACCATAAACCCGAGCTCACAGGTTGGCTAGACTGACTAATCAGTGGCCTCTGTAGATCACTTGGTTCTGCCTTCCCCGGTACTTGAGGTAAGGTGCATGCTAATATGTTCAGATGTTTTATGTGGGTACAGAAATTCCAACTACAGATCATCATTCTTGGGTAGCAAGCACTTTATGAACTGAGTCGTATCCCCAGCCCCATATTTTGAATTCTCAAGGATATGATAATGTAGATCTTTGTGAATTTTATTTCCTAGTGTGAGAGATGGAATGTAAGCAAGTAAATGCTCTGTAAATAAAAATAAAGAAGGAAAAAGAAATTTAAAGTCTGGAGAAATGTTAAATAAGTTGTTTTCTGAATAAATAAGTAAGCATAGAATTGAATTGCATGAAGAAGGGTGTTAGAAAAGATGAAGGAAGTGTGCTTCATGCTGTGTGTTAACAGTGTGTGCTGCATGTGTAAGAGGCCTAAAAACACATAGGAGAAATATTAATAGCAGGTTGAATATATGAGATTACTGCCCCAGGGAGAGATTTAGGCTGGAATTGTAAATCGGAGAGTCATCAGCATACAGTAAAACTCTGGAACTCAGTAAGGTCATCCAGGGAGTGTGCTGAAAGAAAAGAGTGACTGGTGAGAGCTGGAAAGGACATTGCCTGTTTGTGGAATGACTCACATGAAGACCAGACAGGGGAATGGAGCTGGATAATGAGAAAAATAAAACACCAAAGGACTGAGATTCCTAGGAGCTGGGAGAAACTGTGAGAAAGAGCCGAGTAACAAAGTAATCAGAAACCAGAACGGTGAGTTTCTGGTGGCTGCACAGTATTAGCCAATCTAACAAGAACCACCAAATGATAAACTGGATGTAGAAGGATTAAGAAAGTGTAAATTAGCAGGAAGTGAGAGTGTACATATGTAGGTGCCTGGCAGAGATTTACCGCGAATCCTAAGATGCTCCTGGGGAAGTAGCTAGAGAATGGTGTGTCCTTTTACATAAAGGTGGTAGGTACATAGAATGATTTTATGACAAAATCTCTGACCTCATAGAAAGGGAAATCCAGATGATATAGGAGACATGGATTGAAGTGAAGGTGGCAGGTGAATTTTAAAGCTAAATCAGATTGCTGAAAGTTAAACTTTATACTTTAAAATAGAAAAAAAAAGTGCAGAACAGCAGCATGGGTATTTATTTATTTATTTATTTTAAGTAGTTTTGCTTTGTTTCATGGAAGCAATGCAAGAAAGAAATAAGTGGAGAGTTGTGTGGATATAAAGTTAGTTTTACAGAGGGGGAAGATGAACATATATAGGAGAATAATTACAAGCATGAACAATGAAATAAAAACAAGGAAGGGTGTGAGACAGCGTTAAGTGGTTCATTCCTCAGTTATTTTTCAGTTGTTGTGATGAAACACCTTGCACAAGTTAATTTGTACATGTAACACATTGTTTTTGGATCACCGTTGTAGAGCGGTGGGTGACCATGATCTCACAGAGTAGGCACAGCAAAAAGTGGCAGGCATGGGGACAGAAACAGGAAGATGAGAACTCATGAAATGCACATGAGGCAGAGAGAGTGAACCAGAAGAGGTCTGAGTTGAAGTTCTCAAAGTGGCATACATACACATACTTCTTTCAGGAAGCCTTCTCAAAAAAAAAAAAAAGTCACCAATTGGGTACTCAAATGTATGAGACTATGGAACATATTTCTCATTCAGGTGACTACATTCCAGTTCTGGTCCCAACAATCTAATAGCCATATCATAATAAAAAAAATGCATTTAGTCCAACTTTAAAAATTCCCATAGTCTTTCAGTCTCAACACCGTTTTACCTTCAAGGCCTCAAAGCAATCTTTTAATTGCAACTTTCTATGGAATCAAAAAGTAAATTATATATTTCCAACATATAATGGCACAGCGTGTGTGTGTGTGTGTGTGTGTGTGTGTGTGTGTGTGTGTACAGGGGTATGTGTTTGTGTGGTGTGTGTGTGTGTGAGAGAGAGACAGAGACAGAGACAGAGAGAGACAGAGGGAGGGAGGGAGGATTTTGAAGAATTTGGGCATAGTAAAGAAACACTGTATGAAAACAATATTAGAACACATCACGACAAATCCCAGATGCTGTAGCTCCATGTCTGAAGCCTGAGACTTTATTTTCAAATGTCCTCAATACCTCCACCCCTCCAGCTTTGATAGCTGTAATCTACACCTCTCTTGGGTGTTTATTCCACTCCCTATTGAGTGATACCTTGGTTTCTTCTAAAGAAATTAAATGAAAAGTTGTTCTATTCCGCATAATAAATATTATGATCTAAATAATTTGTCCCTAAAATTATTTCAATTTGATTGATAAACAAAAGAGTTCATGCAATTTGTTTTAGAGAAATAAAGCATCAGTAACTTCTTATGGCATCACGAACTTTGAAAAGAATCATCAATTAGGCCGTAATAGGAACAACAAAAACTGCAAAGGTAGAGGATTGTTTTAAATAGATGCTTACGGGGAATTTTCTTAGGCCATTATATTTATTAATTGGTATCAGGCACACAGCTGCAATTACCACATACTCATTGTGAAAGTCATGTGCAAGCAGATGGTAGCAATGTTTGAGAGTGGGAAGAACACTGAATTTTAACAAGTGACAAAAGGATTGGCATGGTGCAAACAGAACACCACAGCATTTGGCCGTCAGCCAGGCAGCCCTGTGTGCTGTCTTCTGCCATCTCACAGAAGGCATACATGCTAAACACCATAGTGGATTCGTCCTCTCAGTAGAAGACACAGACCCCAAGAACAAAGACAGGAGGGGAGAAGGAGGGGGAAATTATTTCTATTTCTATTTTTAGGCTTGTTTGACTTCAAGTTTGAACATAGTGTGTATCCTAACAATTATGCAGCTCTGAAGAGCCAAGGTAACTCGTCAGCAACATAATTATATTCCAGTTAAGCACAAAGGCTCTAGTGCTGCTTCAAATGCCTGTTCTTTCCATGACTAGCTGTGTGACTTTGAGGGAATAATTCCATGTATTCGTGCTTTAATTTGGGCATCTTTAGGTCATGAAAATAGAACATGCTACATTTCAGTATCTAAGGAGACGTTGGAGGTGATTCTTGCACAAGTGAATTGTTGAAAGATTATAGTAGAATAAAAAGAGGAAATGCTAAAAACCACCGTAGATCTGGGGAAAAATGAATAATTAACTCGGAAAATGCTTCTTTGTTCTTATTAATACAAAGATAAGTATGCTGGCAGTCATATTGCTTTTGTTCTAGTAAATCAGGAATCTTGGTACATACAATGAGGTTTTTATTATTGCTTCATTGTTAGGGATAGGATAGCTAAAGCAGCTGAAGGTAGTTCTCACACATGGCAAGACATATGCTTGGGTCCCTCATGTCTTCCTCATATGGTACTCATTTGTGTTAAAATGTATAAAATGTTTCTTCTCCCACATTACTGGGATTCTGCAGTATGTAACTACACAAAATCCCTTTCTGGTTTGTGCTCCCTCCAATATGAGTCCTTTAAAACTATCATAACTTTTTAATATATTAGCCTGCAACCCAGGAAAGAAATATCCCAAGAGACAAATGTGGACACTTCAGATGTTATTATGAACTTGCCTTTGCACAGTCGTGCTTCTGTTGCACATTCTAGCCAACCACAGATTCAACAGAGAAAGAGATGAAATTAACAAATAAACAGTTGTACACATGGGTGCCATCTTGGAAAGTAGCTCCCCTCTCTGGGTTTTCCTTAAGATAGCCACAATAGTGGACACCTAGATAAGTCCTTCCTTGGAGCAAAGAGTTTTTGCACCTTACTAATTAATATGACAGGCTTTGGTAATGTAAAATAACTCTATTGATGTAGTAGTAGGAGCGGTGGGCTGCGTCCCTGGCACCCGGCCGCCCACATGGCGAGCTCTAGCTTATGCCCCGAAATAATTACACCGAAACTATTCTTTTAAACACCGCTTGGCCCATTATATCTAGCCTTTTCTTGGCTAACTCTCGTACCTGGACTAGCCCATTTCTTATAATCTGCTGTAGCCCATGAGGTGGCTTACCAGGGAGATTCTAGCCTACGTCCATCCTGGGTCGGAGCTTCATCGTGTGTGTCTCAGAGAGCAGAGCTCTCACGTCCGCCCTGGAGAGGGGAGCATGGTGTCTCTGCTCCAGACAGTAGAGCTGTTGAGTCTGCGCTCACTTCCTCTTTCTCCCAGCATTCTGTTCTGTTTACTCCACCCACCTATGTTCTAACCTATGAGGGCCAGCCAAGCAGTTTCTTTATTTTTTTAACCAATGACCTTCCTCCATCATATTGAGGTGAGGTTATCTCAATAAACATGGTAACTCACTAGTCACAGTTGCCAGAGTACAAAGGTTCCTCCAGGAAAGGTGATCAAACAAGACATTGATATTGACCATTTGATCTGAAGTAAAAAAACTCTATTCAGCATGGCTTACAGCAGTAGCAGACAGATGCTAATGGGACATTTCAGTCAAGGTTGCTTTGATTTATATTTCTGACTACTGAGTCATGGCCACTCTGGTCCACTGTGTATTTCAAGGGATCTGTGAAGACACATCTGCAAATTAATATCTAGAATTGCCTCACAAGCAAAAGTTCTTTCTATTGTATATTTAATTTAACTACTTAAGAATAGCTACAATTAGAGACTAATTATAAGATTTCTTTTAAATTCTGCTACCCACACAGAGCAATTTCCAAGTAACAGTGTAGTATAAAGATTAAGCAGCACCAAGTGATGTTACCTCTAATGAGAAAGCTTAATTTGCTCTAAGATTTCAAAGAAATGTGAATAGCATCAATACTTGTTGCACTCCAGTGAGATGTTAATTTCTGTAGGAATAAGTTATTATATATTATCTTTCCAGTTCATATGACTAATGATGTAGATATAATTTTACTTAATAGGGACATAAACTTAAAATTATGAAGATTAATATTTTAATGAACATACATATAAATTTTAACAAGTATAATGTGGAGTTAGATTTGAACAAACCTGGTCTTTTTAATTTTATACCCCTGCTTGCCAACTATGCTTTATATAATGAATATT
Source organism: Microtus ochrogaster (assembly GCF_000317375.1). NCBI lineage: Eukaryota > Metazoa > Chordata > Mammalia > Rodentia > Cricetidae > Microtus > Microtus ochrogaster. The sequence continues at coordinate 34,055,270 of NC_022027.1, read as the reverse complement.
CCATGGTGAATGCTACAGAAGAATTTATGTTTAAAAATAATATACAGGTTCCTTTTTAAGCAGCTATGATCTCTCTAGCACAATTACACATCTTCCTCCCAGAGAAACAAAGGCAGATTGTTCAGATCAAGAGAATTGCTAAAGGCTCCATCGACTATTCAGAAAAGCACATAACTCAAGGAGAAAAATCTTTAGCATCTTAATGAGTCTATTGATAAAATAATGGCAATGTAGCTACTGTATTCTGATGGATGAATTATAGCGTTATCACAGCCAATACAATTTTCATGTTTTTAACCATTTTTTACAGAGACTGAGCCATTGTTCTTATTGCTATAGTATATTAATGCTGGTGCTCCTAAGCAGCAAATACATTACCAGTGTTAAAAAATCATTGCCTTTTTCAACTTGATCATTTTTCAAATGAACAGAATTTAAAACTCAGGGAAAAGGTAAAAATTTGATCGCTAAAAATAGGTGTTCTTGCATGTACATTTTCAAAAATCACTGTCTTATTATTTCTGTGCCAAAAAAATCAAGAGGCAGTTCTTTACCTATCTAATAATTTGTCATAAACAATATTTATGAAGAGGGAATTTTGTGTCTATTTTGTTGAGAAATGTAATAATCATTGTGTAAGGGAGGCTAAATATAAATATAAAAGATAGCATATAAGATTATCAAAATAAAACTTAAATGAAATTATTTTATTGATAGATAATTTGTTCTTTGTTTGTTTATTTGTTTTGTCAACTTGACAGTAGCCAGAGTCATGAAGAAGGAGGGAACCTCAATGGAGAAAATGTTCCCATAAAATCAGCCTGTGTGTAAGCCTGTGGGACATGTCTTTCATTCAAGATGAATGTGAGAATGTCCAGTCCATTGTGGATGGTGCTATCTCTGGGCATTGGTCCTGGGAGTATAACAAACAATCTGAGAAAGCCAGAGAGAGTGGCTGGAAGTATAGCAGAAGTGACAGACTAACTACCTTGAAGGCAAAATATCCAAAACTAATGTAAAGCCCATAAAAGTCAAAATTCAAGAAGTAACTACCAGTATTACCACAAGGCTCACCAAAGTTTGCCAAGGAAATTAAGGAAAATAAATCTGAAAGCATTCAGAATGGAGCATTTTCCAAAGGCTGCTTTGGTGTAAAATAAAAATGACTTTCTTGAATACTGAGAAGTTTATGTGTGCCAGGTACCTAAATGACTTCATAAAAACGGGATTTTTTTTCTCAAAGCTTACTAATAAATTGTAAATCATACACATTTAAGAAAATTGTTTATGTTCGAGTTTTAGTGGTGCCAATGAACAATGTTCTCACAATATGTGACTTCAAGTGCTTATGATTGTTCAATCACTCTCTAAATGTCTTTATCACACTATCATTTTAAAAGTGCATGTGCCAAGTAACTTTTTGTTAATTGTGCATTTTAATTACACAGTGTAATGAGTTTCACTGTGACATTTTCTTACATGCATTTACTGTACTTTGACCATAACTTTGGCCCTAATATTCACACATATCTTCCACACAGCACCTGTAGCTGGGCACTAATGTCTTCCTCAGAGGAGGCAAGGTAAAGGGGCAACATCAACGACATATATATATAATGAAAAAGATATCGCAAACTCATTTATTTAGCAATGGGAGAACCTTATACACCCTGCCAGCACCCAAGTGTTCTGATCCATTGACATTGCGTGGTTGTCCATCGGCATGATCAGGACCTCTAACAGCACCAGGCAGACTCCAGGTTGACTCCTCTCAGCTTGGTAGGCCTTAACCTCTGACAATCACCCACTCTTGCACGATAATAAATAATCTGATTAATGAGCACTTCAATCAGAATTTTGACATTCATTCCCAAATATAACAGGTTGCACCATAATAGATCAGTGTTACTGATTGAATAAGTGAGTGTATGTGTGCATGAGAGAGAACTGGAACAAGAAAAAAACAATCAAAATCACAATCCCATATACCTGGCATATACATACACTCTTATTGCCAGTGTGAACATCTAGTCTTTCATACTTTAGACTCAAAAGTTTAAAGTAAAAATAGCATCTCCTAACTCTAAAATAAATGATTATTACTCCATTTATCCTAAATGGAAACTAGTATACAGTATGCTAGTGTACAGAATCTAGTATATAATATACTAGTATAGAGAAAGTAGTACACAGTATACTAGTATAAAGAAACTAATATACAGTATACTTAGATGGAAATTAGTATACAGGGCTATTCTCACAATATATGCCACTGAATTAAAAATTGAAGCAATTTGGTTTTCTAGGAAGATCAGTAGCATTTTGTCCAGAATACAACCTATTATCTAATTGAAAGGGATAAGAGAAAAAAAAAAAGAAAGGGAGAAGAGAATAGGAACTTCCTAGATGCCAGGGTGAAGTGTTGTTTCTGCAATAAGTCTTCATATATAAAGAATTATTTAGGTGACATTTTTAGTTGTCCAAGAGCAATAAGACATGGCATCAATACTATGGAAGCAGATCTATAGTACAAAAGGACCCAGAATGCAAGTAAACTACAATCTACATTGGTCAGTGATGTAGGTGAGGGAAAGAAATACAAGAAAAAGAAGGCATGATCATAGAAGGCCTGCATTTTGAAAGAGCTACCTCTCCTTTATTTTCTGTATTTGATAGCTGAGAACCAGAAGTGGTTATCACATATCTACCTGAGTATGAACATGATGCATTATCAGGATGTTTTACAGCCAAACGCTAAGTGAGTCTGGTTATTTTTATTTCAGTATACTAACTTTGGTTTCCTTCTGTTTGATTTCCAGATTAATTATTAGAAAGTCAATATTCTTTGTAGTTTTGTGATGCTGAGGAAAATACAAGCATGAATTGAGACACATTTGTCAAAAGTACTAGACCCTTATTTGGAGTTAATAGGCTCAAAATTCCCTTTTAAAGTTTGAGATTAATTTTGTTTAACTGGTTGGAGACAGTATTGACACTATTTAAAATGGAAAAAAAACTAAATTATTGATCATAACCAGAACTGTGTATCCCCAATGTTTACTTGACAATAAATTATTTGATGCTAGAGTGTGATTTTGTGTTTAAAAATACTAAGTTTTAGTTTAGCCATAAAACAATCTCTCTATTAGTTTTCCAGTTTGCCTTCTTTTGTATATACTTAAAAGTAAATTGTTCATGTCAAAAATTCCAAAATGAAAACTGAGCTTCTGTGTTTCTTATGAAAATTATAATTTTCTTTTATAAATAACTCAGTTCTTGTAATTTTTTTGTAAATAAAGTTATTGATAATGAGATTAAGACATGCCCTAAGAAATACCCAATTAAAAAAAAACAGTCAACATTGGATTATTTTGAAAAGTAAATAACTTTTTACTTGAAATGTCATTCAGTTTCTCAGTATTTTATAGATATGAGTTTTTTTAACATAGGTGAGAAACATGAATTATAGATGTTTTATTATCATGTAGTACTTACATAACCTGTGCTAGTGAATCACAAGTCGGTATGTGTTCTTGAACTAAAATGCATAGGATTTACAATCTCAGACAAAAAATCTTATAAGAAGCTCCCAACTGTCTTAAAGCTAATAAAAAAGAAACCCATGGTAAGGTTGAGTTATTTTGAAGTCATATGTGGAAATACTGAGATAAATCATTTCAGATAGAGATATGCACAAAATATCACCAACTATAAAATCATTTTTAGAGCTACAAGTCCCAGTAGTCCTGAAGTTGGTATGGGTTTCAAAATATGCAAAGAGTTGGTGGTCATCAAAGCAGGGCAGAAAGACTGCACAGCAATGCAGGATAGTCACTGTCCTGCAATCTTCTCTCCTGACAAATGCACAAGAGAATTTTGGTTTGGCAATGTAAGAATAAATCATCTTAGGAAGCCTGGCTGCCCAAGAAAGTCATTTGGAAACGTAGGGACTTTGTCCTAGAAAAAAATAAACATTTGTAATGTGAAAAAGATGAGCAAACTTCTCTTGTAAAGGTTTATGTATGTTGTATGTATATATGATGTTTGTAGTATGGTTGAGTAAAATGAATTACAGATGTTTTATAGATGTTAGATTATATAGCAAAGCATATCTACAACTCTTTGATAAATAACATAAACAAAAGAATATCTCCTTCATAAATCTTTGAAAAATACAAATATCAGGATAAATTATCATTTTATCATCTTAAAGCTTTGTCATTCTTTTTTTAACTGATGATTTATTATCCATCAAAAATTCCTTGTCATCAATTCATCTGGTCCAAATTAGTATGAAGTTAGTTGCAAGTAATATTTGATCAAATGTATGTGCCTGTGTTTTAGTAAAACAGTGCAAATAAGTCAGTGGAGTGGCTTCCTTTGTTATCTCTCAGGCTACTAAGGTTTTCTTTTGGATCACAACAAAGCATTATTTTTTTACGTGCTGACAATACGACTCACCAAGAGAGGTTAAAGGCAGTAGCATGATATAAGAATTGTGGGGTGAGTTTTTTAGAAGGAAGAGAGAGCTATCATGACTTTCATACAATTCTAGGAGATTGGTTTTACAATCCATGACTGCAAGGTATCTATAAGGTCACAAACTAATTATGAAATAAGGTGTTAGGGAGAAATAATTCACTTAAAAAAGTCATTCCTTGAAACTATATCTTCTGTGACCTTGTGCATTTTCACATCATGATGCAGCCATCACTATTAGCTATGTCCACAGTGTTTTATGATATCCTCAAAGTCTTTCATCTATCAGCAGTCTCTTCCCTTTCCCACCATCTTTAAGGAATGACAGCCAATGATTTACATCCTGCAACTAAAGTTCGTTTGCACTAGACATTTCACATAAGAGGAATCCTGCAATATGTAATTTTATTATTGCTTTCAGCCACTTAGCATAATATACTTAAGATTATGTGTTGAAGAATGCAAGATTGCTTCATTTTGGTGCTAAATAATATAATGTATTACATTCTATGTCTCCAGCATATTGTTTAGCAATTGAGTAGTTGCTACATTTGTGTTTCATTTTGTGTTTGTGCTTTCTGTTTTTATAAAGAACGATGCTGTAAAAATTTGTGCCACAAATTTGTAATGGTGATAATTTAATTAATTTCTCTATGTCTTAGTTTCCAAAATTGTGGTATAAGGAGCATGATAACTTTATCAAGATTTTCTTACAGAATTCATGAATTTATATGTCTTTAAAACTGATTAACTTGGGTAAATGTCATGAATTAGAGTGGTAAGAGTAAATACAGATTTTTTCTAAATAATAAATAAAATATGACTATATACAGAATCGACTATTATTGATGTTATTTCTTATAAAATAAACAAAATCGTAGCTTTTGTATAAAGAGAATAAGTCAAACCACAGAATAAATAAATTTTCTTTTCTCTCTCTCATATATATATGTATATATATATTAAAAAGGAAGTAGATAGAAGTAAAATTTAATACTTATCTATGGTGCTTCAGTCCCCAAGTCTCTTGAGTTCAATTCCCCAACGTTGCAAATAAACATGCAAACCAAAAAAGTATTAAAGACTAAAAGCTGACAAGAAAATTACACCATTACCAATAGAAAAAGAAAAGATGAGTAAGCATTAATAATAAAGAGGCTAATATGATTATTATCACGATCATTTATATACATGTATGAAAACATCATAATGACACCTATGCCTTGGTACAATTAATATAAGGTAATGCTCATAAAAACAAAACCAAAAACAGCTGTAAACTTGAGATTTATTATTTTCATGAATTCAATGTCTTAATAGACATTCAGTACTTTATTATGTTTATTAGTTAAACAGAGAATCTCTATATGAAACAATTTTTATGTCTAAAATAAAATGCTAACTTAACACCATTCACTCCAAAAGTTAACTAAAAATAGCACTTAACATTCTTTATCTCCCTAAGCATCTAGGAAAAGACCCGAGACCAAAATAACACTTAGAAAAAGTAATTTGACTTATAGAAAATCAATTTCTACAAACCTAGTTATGTCTCAAATCAAATCTCATTTGGATAAGAAGGAAACAAAGACTGTACCAAAAGATAAGATTGCCATCATTTGATTTCAGTCACTATTGAGCAAAATTTATCAATAAACATATGATGGTAAACATATTATCATTTTCTTCAGGATACTCTCCCTATACCTCATTTTATTTATTTAAATTTATTCTTTAATGTTTTTAATAATTTCCTGAAAGAAAAGCAAAATAGAATTTTGTGATTATTTCTGAATGAATTTGAGCACATAGCTGTTCATCTCAGACAGCAAAGAATTGACAGATCAAAGAAAGGATGCTACCAAAGTCTGGCTTGTTGACGCTATGAGTAAAGATTTCAAGAATTAAAATAAGGCACTCCAGAAGGGCTGAGAGAAAGCATTTCAGACAGAATAGCAGATGAAAATGTCTGAGTAACAAAAGATGAGGGATGTGCAGGAGGGGGACAGATCATCATTGCCCACAAACCAAGAAGTGGCCAAAAATGAAGCTGGAGAAAGAGAAACAACATTTCAGTCCATCCTGAACATGTCATCTGATAAGTAATCTTATTTTTTATGAATAAGAGTAACTGACAGATTCTGAGTTAGATAATGAACTAATAGGCAATAAAATAAAAATTATAGTGTTAAATTAGTATGTTTATCAACTAACAGGTAACATTTCTCAAGTAATCCCCAGATTTAAAGACAGCACAGGAAAAAATAGAAACATTTCAAGGAAACTAGATATATAGAATTGAAACCCTGGACTCTATGCCATGACATATTGAAGATAGAAGAGATAAATATTCATTTGTCATAGAAAGGAAACAGATGACATACCAAAGAAACATCTCCAATCAAGCCTAACTTGATGAACTAACAAATTCATTATGTTACTGAGTGAGGTAATGTAAGTAAGGTACTGAGTGAGGGGTACCTTAAAGAAGAATTGGTAAGTCAGACATCAAACTCTTACCCAAATCTAAGTGTCAGTCACACAAGCTGTGTCTCCTGCATTTTCTGTCCAGACTGTAGGCAGTTCCACTCCAAAGGAGTCTTCTCTTCTAAGAAGTTCTTTACTATCTGTTAAACTCCAAGGGAGACATCATGATTTCTTTCTTGTTTGCCTTCCTCCTTGCCCCTAGAAAGGTAGTTTCTATCCAAACAAAATTCCGGGACAACAGGTTCCTTTTATATAGTGTGTAAAATCATAATTTATCTAATGTATTGACTCCAACTTCTCTTGTATAAACTGAGAAATATTTTTCCACTAAAAAAATACCTACTATATATACTAGATAAGATTCTTAAAACTTGCTCTACTAGCTATTCCTTTATTAGAAATGTTCATTTTAGAAGAATTCATAAAATATTTAAGAGTATTTTGCCATTGCATTTCAGTACCAATATATTTGATCCAATATTCTAACTTCTTGTTTTATAAATTATTTTAACATAGGACATGCACAGAAATACTGATACTTTCTGTCTTCTTTTTAAAACTTCCACTCATTTCAGGATACGGGCAAGTAGACTTGGTAAGTGTGCTGGAAATGCTTTTCCTTTCCTAATGTGAACACACAGAGTACAACTCCCTTTTCTGCTTCTAAAACAAGAAAGAAAATTTAAAAGTGCAAACAATTATATGTCTGATATGATGAATTTTTTAAAAAGTAAAACATAGCTAATGCTCAGTTTGAGAGAAAAAAGTGTCAGTTCTCAAAATCTCCCCAAATGTCCTTTCCCATCAACATTTTGCTCTTTTCTAGAGTTAGCAAGACCTCAGTTTTAACTTCTAATAGTATATCCCTAAATATCAAGGTATTTTTTTCCTCTGCTTTGAATTTTCTATAAATACAGGCACAAAACATGCATTGTCATATTTCTGTATTTTTTTACTCAGTTGTGTCTTAATGCCCACTCATACTGTTGTTTTTGAACTACATTTAACTTATTTTCATAACTAGATGATATATTAATTTTATGTAAATCTTATATGTAATCATATTATCATAATGAAATGTATCATAAACAATTATTACAGTCAGAATATAGCTTGAAGATATTAAAGGAAAGATTCATAAATATTTTAACCCATATATTTAGGTGAATATAAGCACTCATTTTACTATCATGTGAAATTAATAAAACAGAAAATTCATACAGATATCGTCAATTTTAGTAAGTCACAG
>NC_022027.1:34004473-34046955 GCF_000317375.1 Microtus ochrogaster | reverse complement strand
TAATAAAATGTATCATAAACAAATATTATTACAGTCAGAATATAGCTTGAAGATATTAAAGGAAAGATTCATAAATATTTTAACCCGTATATTTAGGTGAATATAAGCACTTATTTTACTATCATGTGAAATTAATAAAACAGAAAATTCATACAGATATCGTCAATTTTAGTAAGTCACAGTAAACCAATTTTAAGATCACTTCTATTCTACTATGATTTTGGATTTGTTAATTTTATATGTATGAGTGTGCTACCTTTCTGTAGGCATGTTTACCAAATGCATGCCTGTTATCAACAGAGTTACAGATGGTTGTGAACTACCTTCTGGGTGCTGGAAACCAAAACCAATGTAATGCTTTGAAGGAGATGATCCTAGCAAGGCTCCGGAAATTGAAAATAGTCCTCCGGTAGTAGCTGATTGGAAAGAATTAGGAGGAGTGATCTTGTTTGAAGAGGCAGGTCATTGGGGATGGGCTTACTATACCCAGTGCACACTCCCTTTTTGGTATTTGTGGATCTGCATATGAACTCCCAGTATCTCTTCCAATGTCATGCAGGCCTGCTGCCATGTTCCGTGACATAACAGTAGTGAAGTCATATTCCTCTGAACCTTTAATTCACATATAAACACTTACTTCTAGAGGTTGCCTTAGTCATGTTTTATCACAAGCATAGAAAAGTAACAGATGCACTCTGCAAGAATAACAAGTGCTTTTAATTACTTAACCATCTCTCCAGTCCCATCATTAGCTTAATTTTTAATTGAAAATCGTTTTGTTTCCATACAATATATTCTAATCACTTTCACTTCCCCAACCCCTTCCTGATCCTTCACACCTCTTTACTCACCCGAATTTATGCCTTTATAAAACAAACTGTGGGATTAAAAATTCTCTTTCGGAGCAAACTAATTTTTCTCTACAAATGAATCCTGATTGCAAGTAGCTTCTTGATTAAGGGTGGTAGCCGTATCTAACTGGGACCCTGGCTGGCATATTTATTATATGGTGCGGAATGCAGAGACTCTGCTCACTGCTTCATTCTCTTCATTTATTTCCACAATTTGACACTTGACAACTTTCTCACTTTAACTGTATCTTAAAATCACCATTAGTATCACACTGCTGGTTTAGTTTCTGTAACTTTGATTAGAACCAAAAAGCGTGGGTTGCTACTGATAAACTGTGGGTAGAAAGAACTTGTGTACTGTATGAGAAAGAACAAACTGGCCCAACAACGCCAGCAGTGACAAGTTGAGGGATTGTCCCTGAGGACACTTAAGAATTTCTAAATTACTTTGAGTTATACATGCATGACTTATTGGGTTTGTGCTATCTTATTTTCGAACACTATAATTTGTTGATCAAAAAGAATAATGCATCAGGACTTTAAAAATAAAATACTTCAGTCTTTTTATGTTATATTTCTGGAAACATGAATTTTGTTGCTAGTTTCACACCGAGGTGTTTCTTGTCTTATTGATGATTTTCTTTGTCAGGAACTGATTTAACATCTTCAGACACGAAATTTCACTCAACAGACAGATTTCTGTTTCACTAAATTCTCTATTTTTCAACATAATAAAAATATTTCCAGAAATCAAGACAAATACAAATACTTCATTGTTCTTCAGTAAAGACTGCCAAATAATTATGAGAATAAACTGAATAAAACAAGTTTCTCACATTCTTATTCACTGAATTTGCAAAGCAACAATAGAAGCAGCATCACACAAATCTTAGCTTCAGAAGCCATCCAAGGACAACAAAATTTTGCCTATCAAAAAATCACTCCCAAATTTGAGTTAATCACCTTTGTTCATTTTTAACTCATTGGGGATATTTTAAGTAACTTTCTGAGTGATTATATAACTCATACTTAAACTAGTTTAGTGTAAACATGGAAGCCAAAGTAATATGTCTTAACGTGAATTATGTTTGCACATCTCCTAATTACTTTAAATGGAGACATTTCCTAAAATAAATTTCCTGTAATTCAATTGAGTCTCAGATTTGGATGTATTTTCTGCTTCTACAGATTCCTTATATATTATTATTCTTTTTGGTAATTGAGATTTCCATTAAATTTTAAAGTGGAGTCTAAGGTTCCGTTTGACTCTGAAAAAAAATTTTTTCTTCCATGACCCACTTTTTTTTTTTTTTTTTTTTTTGGTTTTTCAAGACAGGGTTTCTCTGTGGCTTTGGAGCCTGTCCTGGAACTAGCTCTCACAGAACTAACTCACAGAGATCTGCCTGCCTCTGCCTCCCGAGTGCTGGGATTAAAGGCGTGTGCCACCACTGCCCGGCCCGACTTTGGTTTTATACACTGTTCTATATAGTCTATCTGAACAGAAACTCTTGATGCAGCCTAAACAAGCCAACAAATCTTGATATTTTAAAGAAATACTTCATATCTTCCTCTTCCCTCCCTTTAACTCTTTTCTCAATAACTCCTCACTTAATCTCTACCTTCAAGCATATTTGTCTCCTGCCTATGGTGAGGACTCTGGGTCTGATCAGCTGTGTGGTCCCTTGACCCGTCAAGGTCTCTCTCGTGCCATTTTACTAAAAGACTCCTAGCAATAGCAGACATATTGCCTAAACTGGACATCTCCTGTGACCAGGAAAGACTTCCAGTGGAAGGAAAGGTCTGGGAAACCAGACCAATCACATAGCCTTCGACCTAGAGTCCTGTCTGTGGGATGTGCTGGGGTAAGGGTGATGCAGAGATTGATGGAGTGGCCAACCAATGAAAGGTCCAGCCTTAGACCCATGCCAGGAGTATTAGCTAACCCCAAACTATTTTGTTAATGATTAAATCTAGGATTCTTGTATTTGAAATGCACTAATTTATATTTGCTTTATATTTCCCCTTCGTACTAGCCCTGAATGCCAAGGTCTTTTTCTAAATAAATAATATTACAGTCACCCCTCGGAAGTGTGTTTGTTTTTAATCTCTGTGATCAACAGCCCTCTCTGCTGACTGCATACCTGAGAGAGAGAGAGACTTTTGGCTATTCTACTTCTGAGATCTGACACTGTATATTGTCTAAATGGGACAGATGGAGCTTCTCTGAGATTTTGTTTCATCAGCCTTTTCCTTGGCAAGCAACTCATAGATATCAGAGTAAGACAGACTGGTGCCCGATCTGTTATTTATGAAAGAGGACTAATATTAAATTGTGAAATGCCATTGATACAGTTATAGGGCAGAAATCAATAGCATAAGACTTAGTAATAAGGAATTGTCACTGAAAAAGTAGAAGCGTGAACTGATCATACACATTATCCATTTACAAGCATCTTGAAAGGAACTCTGATTCCAGAAACGAAGCTCTCGAATGGGCTCTACTATAGTGCCTTTTTTCATGTCTCTTTATAGAAGAGCAAGTCAGACTTGAGAATGATGACTTCACTGCAGATGAGAGAACTTTCAGTAAATGGATACACTGGCCCTTAAGCATTAAATTTCATGGGCTGAACAGATGACTATTTACAACGGTCATAAAGTTCTATGGAGATGTTTTATTGCATCTAATTTTCTACTCCTAATTTTTCATAGGTGATGTGTTTTCAACGTGAGTGTAAAAATTAAAAGGCAAGAGAAGATTTCAGAAAAAAAAGTTACAAGGAATTTTTTTAAAACAATGGACACTGCTATAGAAAGGACATAAAAGCTCAGCATTGAACTCGGGAAACTTCTGTGATCATGTATTACAGACTCCAGTATAGGAGAAAACATTCTGCAAACCACAAGCCCTCATTCCATTAATTATGTTTGGCTTTGTGTGTTCTTCTTCATTTATAGACATCCTATGGCATTAATTTCCCACACCAGTCATTTTGACACTTAATTAAAGTTCTATACTAAGTAGTACTGATACTTTTTGAAACACATATTCATTCTCCCTAAGGAGAAATAAATTCCTCTAAGCAAATATTGTACCTTATTCTCTGCCTTCTTGTTGGAGCCAATCAAAGAAATGACACAATGAAAATCACCCAAGAAAAACTTGCACATCCAGTAAAAATGGAATGAATTCCTGTTATAACAATCAAGTGTACAAATTTTGAAAAACCAAATACATTAAAATATTTCAATCATACATATAAAATGAAAAGTCAAGATAAGACTATTTACAACTTATACTGTTTCATATTTTCTTAAATTTTTCTTCAGCTATACTCTATGTTAAGTGTATACATAAAGAATTCAAGGGGAAAAACAGACTGTAGGTAATTGCACATGGACAGTTATTTAAAATATATAAAGTTGAAATACAGACTACAGGTGCCTATTGATAAGGTCCCATGGAGTTTCAACTAGAAAATTTGGGCTAGATGCAATCAAAATATATTTAATACATACCTAAAATGTTCAAATAATAAGTAAAATTATTTTAGACTATAATTTTTATTTCTTTAAAATTTTTAAATAATAAACTTTATAAAACAATAAATAAAAAGGTAATATATATCGATCAAAATTAGTTGTGATAGGTATTTTAGAGTGTTAAATTTACTTTTAAAAGTGTTTTATGAAAAGGTTGATAATTTAAATAAAAAACAAGAGTGTAAAAATAGAAGAATAATCATATACACAAAGTATGAAAGATACAGGGACCAATTTTCCTAACAAAATCAGATAAAAATAACTGCTCTTGGTAGTATGACATCAATAGGACTCAATAGCTACATGAAAAATCAACCTGAAGTACCTATTTCCAGCTTTCTATACTAAAGCTGATAGGAAAGTAGATAAGATATTAATGATTGCTAGAAATAAACAGGAAAAATACACACACACATTGACTGTCATAATCTCTTATGGTACATTTGATGCCTGTAAAGAGCTAATAGAACCGATTTACCAGTAGTGACATGTCAAAACCTTAAAAGAAAATGGCTCCTTCTAGATACCACCTGGAATCACTTTCTCCTTCTTCCAATGTCTTTTTCAACCAGATGGCCTCAGTCTTTTCTGGCAGTCTACAAGGCAGGAATCAATATCAGTAAACATTAGTAATGAATGAAAAGTGTAATGAATATACTACCCTGGAATCGGTCTCATTGTAAACTCTAAGCACAGAGGTTTAAAGTAGTAGCACTGATTTCTATTGTATGTAAATGTCACCCAAAATATTTGGAGTATAAGGATGATATTTATTGTCATGGACCAGCCTCAAAGAAAATATCTCTTGCCAGGGTATAGGTGTGGGAACTTAAAAATGTAAGTAAAGAATATGAAGATGCATGAAAACTGGTAGGAATGGAAACCATAGAAAGCACCAGTAGGACATACCAGTGAATACTGAAAATTGCCTGCATTTATTTTTCCATTGCTTTTATAGACAATGTAAATGGGGGGGGGAGTAAGAAAGGATTTTATTAACATGCTACAAATGATAACTCAAACATTTAACACTTTGAGATATCACATCATTAACCTTCTGTATTTAGGCAGTGTAACTGCTCTAGACCACTATGTTGAAGGCAGCCACCCCCCAGGTAAACTCATAGTTATAAAAGAAGGAGCAGAAGTATGTTTGCTTATCCTGACCATCTGTCATCAGGATTGAAGGAAATTATCTTAATGTCAAAAGAATCTAGCAACCACATCCTGAGTTGGGCCATGCAATACAATTGTCAACCATTTGAGCAACCTCCAACTCTCTGACCACCAGACAAGGTGGAAATGGGCCCACACTTTGGGGTCTTCACAATTTACAATAAGGAAGTTTTTAATTACCATGATAAATTTCAAGCTTTTGACCTTTATAGCTGATAATCAAACCTTTAATCAACCTATAATCACTCCTTTGTTATTATTATAAGGTCACAAGGTGAAAAGCTAAAATGGTACATTGATGACATGCACAATTCTATTAACCCCATGGAACTTAACACAGGTTAATACAAATATACCTGAAGAAATGAGAAGCACCATATTCCATAGGCAGAAAAACTCTCTCTCTCATGTATGTGTGTGTGTTTGTGTGTGTGTATGTGTGTGTGTAAATTCAGGTTATATACTACTTTAGTAGCAATACCCTAGAGAGAACTTGATTTCCTAATACTCAATTTTCTTCTATAGATCTAATTCCTGTTCCATTTGTATTTTTGCTAACCTATGTTTAAAAAGTCTTGAAACATTTCCTTCAGCCATGACTGCTGCTTCTCAAAATTCAAAGAAAAATAAATCCCAGAACTGTGAGATATATCTGTATTTGAACATATTGTCTTAATCATAATGTCTGTACTTTCCTCTTGACACTGTTTCTCATGCTTTTACTTTGACAATGATGCTGACAAGATCATTAGAGTACAAATTTCCAAGTGTAATATTTGCAGGATTTCATGAAGCAAACTATAATTAAACCCCAAAGGAGAAAAGAAAGAAACCTTTTACATTCATGACAAAGGCTCTTTTATCCTTTTCAGAACTTATTCAGGCCTAAGTCCCCAATCATATCAATGTGTTCTGAAAGATTAACTCATGGGAAAAGAAGTATTCATCCTTGTGTTGTTCAACATCTAACTCACGCTTATCATTCATAAGCACCAACTGGTCTACCTTAATATATTTCAATAAAATGAAGACATCATCCACACTTCACTTAGTTAATTTCTATTCTCTTATGTTTCGTTTTCAAAAATGGTAGGACCTACTAAATTGATAAAATGTTATTTTATTGACAGCAGAATCTGAAGGTGTAGTTTTGCCTTAAAACTTATTAGATATTAGTAAAAGATTATGTCACATAGGAACAATTGAAATGCTAAGTGTTTCTTAAAATGAATTATTTATAGAACAGTAACTCAATTATTCACTTGTGAAAGTAGAAGCAGAGTACTTTCATTCCTAGCATTTCTGTCTGTCTTTGTTGTTTGCATTTATAAGTTCATCTCATAATAATCTTTTACTAGATACAATAATAACATTTATATATAAAATAAAATTTTATAAAATCATATTATATATATAATATATATAAAACCTGCATCTGCCATGATCTATTTAATCAGTACATTTAATAAGTGTCTTAGTATGATTTATATTTTAAGATTAAATACTCTTGTCTAAAGCAAATTGGGAATGATAGTGTTCATTTCATCTATAATTAGGGGATGTGGTATCAATTATTTAGTATACTTTTGAAGAAAATCTAACACCAACAGAAGCAGAGACCATACAACTACATGCCACCCGATTGAAATACTATTTCTAAGAGTGTGCATTTGAGCATTCCTGAGATCGTAGTGAGTGTTGACTAAATGAGAAAACATAATAGAGCCCTTAGTGCTGTGCCTAAATGGGCTCGGAACAATAGAATGTGTGTGTAGACACTCTTGTTCTTGTACGTACAACTGTTCACAGTGTAGACATCATTTTGGAAAGATATAGTTTTGAAACTAAAAGTAAAACTTAATACAAGTTTTCTTCAAATAAAGAACTCGGCGTATTGTATAAATTGGTTGTTATATTAATTCTTTAATTCTTCGGTAATACATTATGACAAATGAAATCTCTTTCAAAGAACATGTGTTTTCAATGTTATCTGGTTACATTAGTTTTAAAACAAGCATTCTTCTCACTGCAATCAAATTGAGTGTACATAAGTGCATATATTCTTTCTTGCAAGCTCTGGGATATATTCTATTTCTTCAAATTTGTCACCTTGAAACTTTTTATGTATTTATAGATTTTCATTGCATATATGTATATATGGGTACACATTTGCAACCCTGCATTTGTGGCCGAGAAAAATATGTGATCTCAATTCCCTTCTTCCATCATATGGATTCCTGGGGTGAAACAAAGTTTATCAGACTTGGCATAACACACCTTTAACTGGTGAGCCACCTTGCTGACACGTTTTAGAGGCTATCCATTTCTTGTCCCCAGTGCTTTCTCCTCTGTTTTCAAAGGAAGAACACTGCACTATTTAAATCACTGTCAGTCCCCTCCTGTTATCAGCCTATCAGTCAGCTTTGGATTATTTTGATTTTAAGGACCCCCAATTATTGGTTCCAACCAAATAATAGACAATGATTGACTACATCTTAGTTTTGTTAACCCAAATAACAACTACAATGTTCTTCTCTCCTGTAAGGACACATATTTATTTATATTATACATGTCTTCCAGTGATAAGGGCATTATTCCGTCTACACAATTCTCAATGTGTTCTTCAGTTGGTCTTTAGAATACATGCTTGAATGAAAATAGTATGAAAAATACCAGCTCGTGTGTTCATAACACAATGTGTCTTGCTTATAAAAATGAAGGAAGTGAACACATGAGCAATGAGTAAAATGTAATAACAAAATGTTCATAAAAATTAACTTGAGTGGTTTGTACAGCACTAAAAAGACCCTCTAAATCCTGGAGCTGAGCAACAGGATTACGATAACAAGCAAGCAGTACCTATATATACAGAAGTAACCAGAAATAAGGTTATGTCATAGTGATCTATGGTGACTTTACCAAGTTCCTAAAGACTGATCTTCCAATGGCCTCAATAGGTTAGGATGCTACAGTGACACTTGGTCTATCACCACCTACTTTTTGCAAAATCTTTCTCTACCAGTGCCTCCAGCTTAATTCTAAAGAAGAAAATGACAGCTCATCCCCAGTATTTCTCTACTGAAAATACCCTCTGAGTTATAACTGTGAGAATCAAAGAGAAAGTTGCAGATTCAAAGGTTCCTTTCTTGCCAGCTTTCTCTTTGTT
Source organism: Microtus ochrogaster (assembly GCF_000317375.1). Taxonomy (NCBI): domain Eukaryota; kingdom Metazoa; phylum Chordata; class Mammalia; order Rodentia; family Cricetidae; genus Microtus; species Microtus ochrogaster. The sequence continues at coordinate 34,038,219 of NC_022027.1, read as the reverse complement.
CCCTCTCTTGTCTTTGCTCATGCCATCACTACACTTCAGAAAACACCATGATTTCCCAAGGGAATGTTATACAACAACACTTTTAGATGTGAGTTTCTAAACATCTAGAGAGAGGGAAGGTAACAAACCCAGAAGTGTATAGACCGGCAATGGCAATGAGCTATATACCATTTCTGATGATTTCCAGATGCTTAATCTTGCATAAAACATGTTCATAAATCTAGTCCCACGTTAGAAAAAGCACACTATACCTGTTTAATGTTACAGACTCAACAAATTAGGAAACAAATATCCCAGATTTCACCGGCAGGGCAATTAATATAGGAACATCTTAGGACTAGATCTTTCCTTGTTCCTAGTTCTTCCTCCACCCCAAATAACGCTCCAGGTCATTCTCAATGAGATTAATTAGATGAAAGATCTCTGTCACACAGTCATCAGACAGTGCTTGACCCTCTCTTTGTGATACCAGCTTAGATGGCAGATTCATTTTCTCCATTAAAGAAGTGAGTCAGTGTCTAGAAGAAGGCTCTTGCAGATGATCTGGGTTGAATTTCTAGCACATAAATGATGACTCACAATCATCCATAACACCAGTTCCGGGGGCTACAATGCTCTCTTTTGGCCCCCAAAGGCACCACGCATATGCATGGTATACATACATTATTTACACAAAATTCTTGTACATATATAACCTAGTATAAGAAAATTTACATTTTTAATTAAAAGATGGGAGGACAAAGTGAAGTGAAAGTAATTTGTTGACAAGGGTTTTAGACTTTTAAATAAGAAAGGGTTCTCTAGAAGATACGAATAACTGTAACTGGGCCTGGCTCATTTCTTTGCTTCTAGCACACAGTTCAGTTTATGTATTCCCTTTTTCGTTGCTCCTTCATTTGTACTAAAGAGTTCACTGTAGAGATTGTGTCACTGACTCTGCTCACAAGCATGGGACCACTTGCCTTGGTGAATGAGCATGGAAGTATTTGTACTAGGATCCCTTGTCTTGGTGCATGAGGAAAGAAAGAATTGTCGGCTGGCTCTCTTTTCTTTGTGCTATTACAGGAGGGGAAAAAACTCATCTCAATGAAAAAAAAATGACCTACAGTTTTGGCAAATGGAAGTTTCCTTCTGTCTCAGATCCCAAGCCCTTACCTGCAAGAGAACCAAGGGCGCTTTCTCTCTATATCCCAAATGCTGGACCATTTCCCAGTCAAATCTGAGGTCCTGCATTAACACATTCTCAAACTCCAGGCTCTTGCAAATGTGCTGGAATGCTGAAGCAGTCTCCTGGTGTCCTGAAGCAGCAGTGTAATCCTACCATCAAGAATCTGCATGACATCTACACAAAACAGGGAAAAAAAATCTGTGTCTGGCCATCATCAACTCACACATCATTACCTAGACCATGACTTCTTCTTCCACAAACAACTCAACTTTCCATGAAGCAGAATCTTTCAGTTTCTACCTAGCAGCTCTCTGACAGGCCTGGGGTCTGGAAACAAACCTCCCATTGAGTTCCCAAGCCCGTAGCTTTGAAGGGTATACATCTTTCTTTTGAACGTAGTCAGGTGGCTTTCTGCTTGACTGTATCCAGACTTGTCTAAAGAGGCTGAAAACAGCCTCCACTAGAGCTAAAGTATCAACCACATGGTGAATGTATCAGGAAAATAGCAATACAAATGCACTTCAAGGACTTCCTCGATTTTATTAGAAATGGCCTTGTTGCACCATCGAAAGACAAAAGTGTCATACCTGTGATGGCAGTGATGGCTTTTGTGGCAATAAATTTTCCCATGGTTTATTACCTATTGAATTCATATTTTGTTACAATAACTGGCCACAGTAATAATTTATTGAATCTGTACAATAAATTCTATGTGAGAATTATAATAGCACTGCTTTTTATAGACTATAATAGTATCCTTCTTCAAAAAAAATATCCTGACTAAATTCACAGTTACAAAAGTCAGTATTAATTGCTGTTAATATGAGACATACACTCTAGAAGACTTACATCATCAAAACTGAGAAGTTATTATCTCTACCTTCAAGCAATTATGATTAAAGCTATATTCAGAAAGTATACCAGACTACTTTATAGATGTATGAGTTTAATAATATTGACCAACAATATTAGCCAACAAAATTTAGCAATATTGAAATTGAGAAGATATTACAAATAAATCATGAGGTTAGTAAAATGGAGTTTTTGAAATAATAACGTGGGAAAATTTTAGTTTTCACAAAGAATTGAAAGCAGGAGCCTTTTATGTTAACTAGAGCTTTGACAGATTTTGTAAGACGAGGGCGAAACGGTATACTAGCTCAAGGGTGTTTAGACATGAAAGACTGTGATAACTCAAGATTGCCTAAAACTTCCTGTATTTTTAATGGATCTTGTGTAAAAACAAACAACAACAAAACCTACCAAATTATAGCAGCAAAACAGCACCTTATCTAAGAGAAACCTGGCATTCCCTTAAGTCTACTGGAAGTAATATTTGAACCTCCGAAATGTATTACCAAGGTTAAGGTTGACTAATACTTGGAATTTTTCCCAACAGATAGTATTCCAGGGAGATGTGCTGTGGCTGTGAAACATACAATATCAATTCTATATTTCTCTCAAAACTCCAAAACATCTGGAAAATAAAAGTCAGACACTCAAGCAAGAATCTTTTGGTTGAACTCCAGTGAAGGCGCTGGACACAGAAAGATTATTGAACAGTCCCTAGTTCACAATATTTTTGAATAGTCAGAAGGAAATAACTCTATCCAAGAATTTACAACTGCAATAAGCCCAAAACTGTCCTGTGTTGGCTTTTTCCATACCTTGCTCTATGCATGAAGACTTTTCTTTTGTTGTTACTAGCTTGTATCCTTTTACTATGATGTAACTGTGATTGATAGGTATTGTGCTGTCTGCATCTTCTGTAGCATTCTAAAAGTTACCAAAGTTAAATATGTAGTAGAAATATACAAGTTTTGGTGATCTGATCAGAAGTTGCACTGACCCACATTTCTAAAACCCTGAACCAGTCTTGGGCGGGATGGTGCTACTCTCTGGTATGATTTGTCCTATATCTAACTACCTGGAAGTGAATAGTGAATGTCATTTAAATTGCTCACCAGGAATCTTAAGCAAGATAAAAATGGATAGGTTTCAGACAGAATAGCGTATTGCTTTTAATGTACATAAAAATATCTAAGATTAAAATAATAAAAATTAGTGTCCAATTGTCAATATTAGTTCTCATTTCTAGTGGTTAAGATTAAGACATAATGGCAGATGCCATTGTGTTGGGTAGGTTTATGTCAAGTTAACACAGCTAGAGTAATTACAAAAGGAAACCTTAATTGGGAAATTGTTCCCAACATATTAGTCTGTGGGAAACTCTGTGGTTGATTTTCTTGGCTAATGATTGATGGGAAAGGGCCCAGCTCACAGTAGATGTGTTATTCCTAGGCTGGCGAGCCTAGCGGCTATGAGAAAACAGATCAAAAGAGCCATGAGGAGCATTCCAATAAGGAGCACTTTTCCATGGCCTCTGCATCAGTCTCTGCCTCTAGGTTCGTGCTTGGAACCCTTTAAGTAAAAACTGTTACCTAAAAGTGTAAAGGTAAAGAACCATTTTCTTCCTAAGTTGCTTTCGGTCATAGTGGTTTATCACAGCAATGGAAACACTAACTGAGACTTTTGACTAAGTACCAAATTCTTGAGCAGGTCGCTATTCGGTCAACCAGAATGGTGAAGTCAGAGCCATCAGCAAAGCGAGGTACTCTGGCACGGCATTTTTTCCCAATATCCCTTCAGCATCATTCATGGAAGGTAACAGGAAAAAAAAAAGTTTTCAATCTGAATCTGTTTCATACTTCTCATCTTAATTTCTGCAATCCAGCTTGGAATGGATGTTCTCTTTATTCATTTCTTTTCTAAAGAAAACTCACAGTGTAAAAACATCCCCTTTAGCTGTTGAATTTAAACTTTCAGTTAACAGGGGAAAATGACAGAAAGGTTAGATGGTTACTCATATGTGACCCAAGTGTCTGCTTGGGCTAAAAAGCAGTGAATTGTGTTGGGTTATGTGGGTACCTCAAATAAAATCCATAAGTCTGCTGCTAATGGCAGGATATCCCTTCCTGTTACTGCCATATACCTCAAGAGAGACTGAATCTCAATCAGCTTCCATAGTCAAATAACCACAACCTTTTTAGTTTAGTCACTGGGGTCTGGTCCTCACATCCAAGTTACTAGGTTACTGCTCAGACAGTCCCAGGTGTCTATAGTTAGATGGGACACAGAAACAGTAGAGAGCACAATTGGAGATGTCCCAGTTGAACAGATGGCTATGCGCTGTGGACTGCAGAACAACTTACCCACATCAGGACTAAATAAATTTCATTGCCAGACACATTTTCAAGAAGCCTCCAGTCCCAGCAGGAGATAAAACGAACCCTGCTGAGCCAGCCAATGCTGCAAGATTGTCATTCAGCCAGAAGAACGGATAGGGAGGCTTCTGCATCAGTGGCCAACAGACTGCTCACCCAGAAAAGGGTATGCCTTCAAGAGAGCAACAAAGCTGACCATACTATATAATGACCATTTCCTGCTAAACAAGGACTTCTTTTAAAAAAATGAATGTTATAGAATAACTGTGGAACTTTTTAAAATCATGATGGTACCTGAACATATTTCACTGAACTAAAATTTAATCATGCTAATACATTTAGTGCTTTTCAATTTATAAGTAAAAGAAGATTATATTAGGAAGAGCAGGTTGTTTATACTGTAGATAAATATATATTTTCTACCCTATTGTATTGCTTAACTGGTTCATCTTTTCAACTTGTTACTCTATGTAAATAATTAATTTAGTATTTGAGCTGTCTGTGATATAAATTTATTCTATACTCTTATAAAATGCTCAGGAAGAAAAAAATCTAGAATAAGTTAATGGTTACAAAACTTTGGCTGATATATACTACCATATATAAATGTATGTGCGTGAATTAAAAAATATATATAGCCAGCACACCACCATACTTTATTTACATATATATATATGTAAGAATTTTGTGAGGACTAAATTGTTCTATATTGTCTGCATTGCCTAGTTTAGTTTCTGTTTACTGAAATGAACCCAATCAATTTAGTAGAGAAGAATTATCTCTAACTAATATGTTACATGTACTCAAACAAATAGAGCTTAAAAACAGCATGTATAGCTTTGACATTGACAAATTAAATACAAATAAGAACTTCACAGTTTCCACAGTGAATTCCCAACCATGTCATTGCTCTAGAATCAGCACATCCTGGCGTGGTGAAAATACAAGGATCGATATTAAAGCTTGACTGCTTCCTGACTCTCCCTAGTGCATACCATGGGTTAATAGTAATTTAATCTATCTAAAGAGGCTTATATTTCTGTTCTTTTCGCCTAGGCTAAAATGTCAGTCCAGCAATCTTAGACCTTAACGAATGGCACATATTATTATATATTTTCATTGCAATCTTTCATTTCACATATGAAAGACAAGCTAATCTCATATCTTTAAGGGTCGCTTAAAGAGTTCTATAAAGTCACAATTATTCCTCAGGCTTAAACCTAGCATGTTTGTTGTTTAGCAGAAGTCTACTGAAGATTTTTGTGATTTATTTAAGTATTTGCTATCTACAAAAGATTTACTTTTTATAGTTCCTGAATCATAGACTATAAGGCTCTGTTAAGAACCAAATACTATATATTCTAAATGTTTATCTTACTTTATATGCCACTAATTAATTTGTATTTATGGGAATGAACAATTAAATTTATATAGGGAAATTTTATGAAGAAATATATTCAGTCTTACCATTTCTATAAATTCAGGGTTTAAAGACACAAAAGCTACTATGAAAAGAACATTCAAAGATAACCATAGATGATTTACAGGACGAATATTTGAGAGGAATCTAACATCTTTCCACTCATGATGGAATTTTGTGTTTGGTAGCATGCTTGATAAATCAACATCTATGCTACTTATAAATAATGTTGGATTGCAGGTATAATGTGTTTGACTCATTTGATAATGTTTGGAAACCATAACACTGAAGGTAACCTGGCAAGGCTGATGCTTTCACTGCATGGAAGAAAAAAAAACTTACTTTTATCATGACCATGGTGCACAGTCATAGAGTATTTGGTTATTAGGCAATATAACCATCAAACATCATTTTCAAATCCCAGCCTCTTTTGATCTAAGAATTGGCAGGACAAATTAAAACTGAATAATTTTGCTTTCTCTGTTCAATCTTCCAAATCAAAGCATTCCTAAGCATACTATTTCAAATGAGAATGAAAATGGGAGGTAAAAAAAAAATCCCATCTGCCTAACAAGTGAATAGATCTAGTGAAAAATTCAGAAGCCATCACTCATTCAAGGAAGTACATAATTTTTGAAATCTCATACCCCTGAACAAAGTAATTTGCTTCTTGTACCTATAATTTACCATCTACATCATCTTCACAGAAGAACATATTTTCTTCTAAAGATGAAGGTCAATGTACTAGTTACTAATAGGTCAGTCAAAGCCAATTAAAGTCTGGAAAAATAATGTCTTTTACTACAGTTCACATTAACATTGTAATGTTTTAAATCAAAATGTTAAACAAATGTACTATATTGAATGTTTGGATTCTATTAAGAGTTCAGGTCCTGTCTCTGTTTTAGTTATCACAACACAGACAGAGACACTGTGATTATTCCTACACATGAATAAAGAAGCCAAAGCTTTAAATTGTTAGGTCACTTGTTCATGGTCCCACTTCCAAAATAGTTGATCTATGGTGTTCTCGTTGTTATTCCTGCTTTAAGATTAAGAGCCAGGAAATTATAAATTTAATAGTTAGTTTCCAAAGATATTTTAAACAAGAGGAACACCATCAAGAGAGAAACAAAGAACTTATAAGAAAATGTGTGCATATACAAAGGGCTTAGATAGTGTTTTTGTTACAGAACAGTTAGCTGGTTTCTGTCATCTACTTAACTTGAATCTGAGCTGTTTTTCCTACCCTTTCTTCCTTTCAAGATAATAGCACTAATATGTAACTGCCAAAGGAGAAGGACACACTGGAACTTTAGGAAGCTTACTAGTAGACCACAGCCTCATGGCAATATGCAGATTATAGAAATAGGTTAATCTAAGATGTAAGAACTAGCTAGGAATACACTAGAGTCATTGGCCAGACAGTGTTGCAGTTAATATAGTTTCTGTGCTATTATTTGTGTCTGTATTACAGCCCTTCATAAAAATCAAAGTAATGTTGCGTTGTCACCTTTCAAGCAAACAGGAGCTTATTCATCATGTTCAGAAACAAAAGGTGAACGAAAGAGGAATCTCAGTTTACAATGGGCAAAATGAATAACATAGAGATCTGAATTGATTACATATGGGCGTCTGTAACCTAACAAAATTGTATTTTCCATGCAAGGCAGCTTTTGTTGAAAAGGTCCTTCCCATGCTAAGTTCTGATTAAAAGAGGTGCATGGCTTCCCTTACAGATGTGGTACTTTGCATCACATTAGCTGGAAATGTTTTTAGAATGCTTAGACATTTATAATGAAACTCTCCAGACTAAATACCTGTTCTGGAGTTCTTTGCCTAGAAATGGTTTCATTATCAATGTATTACTTCTTCAGTATTTAAATGCTGCACTATTTTTAGCAAAGCATGACAGCATTAGCTGTGGGTGTTAAACTGTTCAAATTACGTCATGTAGTAAGGATCTGCTTGTAACAGTTTCTGAGAGCTTGTTTCACTTCTTGCTGCCTGATGAAAAGATGAAACTTTATTGAAAGCCAGAAGCACATCTGCCTTCTGAATTTCACAGTAAAACATTCTGCAAACAAAAATCATCCTTGATAAAGAAAATCATACTCTCTCGGGACTCTTCCTGCCGAATACAGAAGAAGGAGAGTAAACATTTTAATTTTTTATCTGAATCGATTGCTTTAGGCTATTAGCAAGAAACATTACAGCCCTTCATAAAAATCAAAGTAATGTTGCGTTGTCACCTTTCAAGCAAACAGGAGCTTATTCATCATGTTCAGAAACAAAAGGTGATGTTTCTTTAATCGAATAGTCATGAATGAATTCACAATCTATAGTGAGAAGGAGAAAGTGTGTGCTCAGAGCAACAAAGCATCTTGAAGAGTTAAGTAGATGTGAGCTTCCTTTAGTTCTTAACTTCTGATTTTCCTTTACTTGGTGAATACTAGAGTCATTTTAAAATTTAAATCATAAATAGACCTGATATCAATAATGATATCGAGATAAAAAGAAACCTATTTGCAGCTTCAGTACTATAATAAATATTTCACTGACATGAAATTATTCATAGGAAATTTATTATAAAGAAAACTCCAATTATTATTTGGTACATACCATTTTGGAGAAGTTCCTCTGATAATTAGCTTGCAATATACAGAAACAGAAAACCTCAGAGTGAAGGGAAGCAACTGGAGATGTAGAAAATTTACATCTTTTTTTCATCCAGATATTTTACAGGAGACACAATAAATGTTCTGGAGATTCCAGATTGCCAATATTTTTCTTGGAAGCCCGCAAGACTTTGTGCACCAACGGGATTCCCTCCTTTGGAAAACTTCTAACGTCTGTGACAGTGTATATCACCACCATAATGCCAAATTCCTTTTAGAAAATTTAGAATAAAAATTCCTGTAATTAATTTTGTAAAAAAAATTTAAACAGATCTTGAATTCGATAAGAGTTAATGAGTACCAGGTAAAATCCAACAGACCATAGAAATTTCCTTTCCTTCATTCTTAGATAAGTTATTTTAAAATGTTAAAGACCTTGAATGTTCTAGATAGGAACATGATAATATCCAGAGACCAAATAATTAAGGAACCAATGTAATATATGGCCATTAATTATAAAATATTTTATTTATTAATATTTTTATCATTCTAAGATTAAACATCTCACAGATATTAATGCTAAAAGTGAAAATATTTATCCTTCTTTACCAATCGTTAACATTGTGAATAATATAGCAGGAATTTGTCTAAGACATAACCCATATTCTTTTTAATAGGATGTACCATGGATTCCATTCTCTGCTGACGTTCATGTCATTCCCAGCTGTTGCTCAGTGCTGTCTTCAGTACTGTCCACATTAGATTTGCCAGCTTCTGTAAGGACTGACACAAAGCCAATTTGGACATCCTATCTGATTTGAATGTACATTTTAATAATCATGAATGAAAAGGTGTGTTTCCAGATAGCCAAGTTCTATGAGAAATTGAAGCCCTGTTTATATTACATATTTGGAAAAGATCCTTCTAAAAGAGCAGAAATGGTGACTGAGAAGATCTGCAGCTCATTTTCAAATGGCTCTGTCTCCCAGGATTTCAGAAGATCAGGAGAACTCCCTGAAACTATTATAAATTACCCATGCAAAGTGTTTACCTAGCTTTGCTGTTTTCTATGGTTCCAGGGTCTGCTTTCTTAGTGGCTGGTTTCTAGTCTGGATGTATAGAGTGAATTTGTTAGTGAAGCCATGTGTATAGAAAAAGCTTTCAGTAGGATTCTGCAAAGCACACGAGCTTTTAATGTGTTAAAATAGTCTTAAAATGCTCAGGTAATTGTCTTAAATGATGGGTACTGTTGAGGGTCAGTTTATAACTCAGACTGTTTCCCTAAAGTAAGAAATCGTAGGAAAACTTAGAACCTTGTCCTGTTCCCTTCCCTCCAAACTTACCCACTTGACTCCGCTCTGTCTTCCCATTTCATCCTTTCCTATGACAAGTCATTATTATAAAAGGTGTTTGAATTACTAAGAATAAGTTTGCTTTGCAAGTCAAAGAGATTAAAGTTATTTTTCCATTGTTTTAAATAGAATAACTAATCCTACCCATTGTACATAAAGTAGAAAAGGTTCTCTAAATATGATCTTAGACCTCCCGTATTTGAAATGTTGATTGTGTTGCTAAATATATTGAATGGTCCTTTATGAGTTGAGCTCAGTATATCCACACCTATGTAAAGACAAAGAAAATAATGACTCAAATGAATCTTCTGCACATTCAAATTCTAAGCCATATATATGTTTCAACTCCTCTTGCTTCTAAATATACCTACTATGTTATCGAATTACATCAGTTCCCTTTCAAATGCTTATTTTTCTGGAGTGACTACTATGTGTTACACAGTTTGCTTATCTCTAGTACTTCCCTTCAACTATACCAGCTGTAAACATCATAATCTAAGATGTCTGGGTCACTTCATTTCTTCAATAATTTGTTCATTTATTACCTAATTCAGCTATTAAGGAAATATAAAGTACTTTTTCATACCACTTATTTTATAGATATATAAAATGCAGAAGTATTCTTGATGAGCTCATTATAACAGTAACAGTGACAGACACTTGATCGTTTGTTACAGAGACCTAAATAACACCATCTAGGGATCTCGATGGGGTTTGTTTTGTCTGCCGGGAAAAGAATTAATCAGCTGTAAAAATCTTGAGCCTAACTTGTAAGAGCAAAGGAAATCTGAGCTGTAGCGAGAAGAATATACAGGCGAAGAAAGACTTTCATTAAGGATGAGAAACATCACACGCAGCAAAGCACACAGAGAAAAAGATCCTGTTCAAAGCAGACGGTGACTCAGGAAGCAAAAGTCCATCTATCTTTGAAGGCTGGGGATTTAAGGGTCTTTGTGAGGTTAGAATTGGGGTCTAATTTAAAGTTGATAAGCAAAACAAAGGGCAGCTAGAAGGCCCACAACTTGAGTAAAATCGCTTTGATCTTGTCTGCCCTGCAAGGTCCTCTTGACATGAGAAGAACCTGGCCAGAAATTTGGCCCACAGTGTGAGGCCTTTCTCTGAAGTCAGAAAACTGAGGAAGAAGCTGAAAGTTTGTCATCTTTATTATCTGTGGTCCCTTGTCCATATCTGTTTGTCTATTAGTGATGTATCTTTCATAATCCCTTAATGCATGAGATATCATTCATAATCCCTTAATGCATGAGATACTCAAGGAAAGAAAGACTAATGACTGGATCACTACAGTTACTTTTATGAAACACTAGACCTGTTTTTAAAACTCCATAATTGATTTCTCTACATTTACTAATGCAACCTCTAAAACTGTTGGATTAGGAGCTCCATAAAATTTACCTAACAGCTCTTAATGAACAGAGCAGTGTTTTTATATAATAGTGGGGAAACTCAAAACCAAAGGTTTGTTCTCATTCTCATTGAGATGACTAACCAGATAACAAATCACTAAAAATATTGAACATCTTGTAATGAAATTTTATTACTCAGGAGATTAAGAGTAAATATCCAGAAGTCATTCTGAATTCCTTTGTTAGCTCGAAATCTTTAGAGAGGCCCATATTGCTCTGCTCTAATTCCAAGGTCCTTCAAACCTCCTGAAGCTTTTGTTCCAAACATATTGTTCATAAAATATTGTTTGTTCCTCTTGAACACTCCATGTTCATAACTCCCTGAACAACCATTAGTTTTCTTAATACACATAAATATCAAATTCCCATTTGTCCCAGAAATCTAAAGAACAAGTTGAAAAGGAAGCTATCCTACTGATTCATATCTAAACATGTTTCATCTTTTCATTAGCCTGTTCCAATTTGTTCTCTCTGGTGCGAATCTTCATTCACTTCCTTCTCTCAGAGATCTTCTTTATTTATTTCCTCACACAAATAACCTTGGCTCATTCTTACATCTTCACTCAAATGTTTCAGCATTAACCTTCCTAACAACCCACTTTCCCAAGTTCAAAGAAGCTTCTCATAACATCTTCTCTCTCAAAGTTGTGTTATTCCCTTCTAATACAAAAAAGAATTGTGTCATTAGTTGATATGTCTGCCAATTTAATAATTTTTCTTTCTCCAAACTATAATTCTATATGTATCAGAATAGCCTTCTCTTTGTGTTACCTGTATACATGTCACATTGTAGACCTTAGATGTATAGCTATAGAAATAAAAAATTACTCAATTTGGCATGGATAAATTCCAAAAATAAATTTAGAAACTGTTGCAGAGGACTGTCCATATGTGAGAGATTCAGCATCAACTGTGTTGTATAATAATTTATCTGATTGCCATTATCTGTACTACCTTCTCCAGGTAAGAATTTATAGTACACATTAACTCACGGTTTTATGCTGCTATATTTCTGAAGTTCACAAGTTGTGTTTTCAATTAAATTATGTACAATTAATGTTAAAAAATTTGCCTTGTATGTATTTTGCAGTGCTTAGAGAACTTGGGATAATACTGAATACATTCTACATTCTTATTACAGATAAGTGAATTAAATTGGGATGGATTAAATTAAAGTAAATCAAAGAGATTCTTTTCATAACATTATGTCTTTTCCATTTGGCAGATAGGACATTGATATACTGGGTATAAGTACATATCAACTAAAAATAATTGGATCCATTTGTAAACTTTCTAGTCTTGAATCTAGAAAATGAGGATGTTTCCTGTTATCTTTTCAAGGGCACCATGAAGACTACACATCATGCTTACACAAAAAGTCTTCATAAATATGATGTGTTGTCATTCCTACCCAGAAAAGTCAAATGCAGAGCTGCAAATGGGATCGTTAAGGTTTACTTAGAAAGATGGAAATCTGTAAAGGTGGAGAAAGGTACTTAATGTAAGTTATAAAAATCTGTGCAGTTTCTGTGTGCTTGTCTCATTAGCTTAACAATTCCATTAAACCTCTTAGCTCCGAGTTTTGCCTGCATATATCTCAGTGGAACACTGGTATGCCTGGTGTTTACAGAGGTTAGAGGGTGTCAAATACCCTGAAATCTGAGTTAAAGATGGTTGTGAGCTGTCATGTGGGTGCTGGGAATCATAGCCTTGTCCCCAGCAAAAACAATTTGTTCTCTTGTCTGCTGAACCATTTTTTTTAGCCCCTTAATAGAATCTTTTACTAAATAGCCACTTCACAGAAGAAATGACTGATTTGTTAGTGCCTCCAAAATACACTGCTTAGATAATTGATGTATTATTTGTGGAGATACAGCATATAGCAGTCCCATGGTACCTCATCATAGTTTATTTACCCAGAGTTATGAAATGGAGAGAATTGTCATTCTTTTTCAACAACAGACAACTGATCACACTGCCATATTTGCCATCATCTTCATGGTAAGACTGGGCACAGGAGTATATTTGTGATCTGAATGGGACCAATAAAAATCATATCTAGAGAAACAACAGGGATACTTTGGTGGGGGATGGGAGATAATTTCTGATACTACTGCAAGTCTAACTATTTCTTTTTATTTTTAAAGAAATGAAATTAAAACATGATAACAAAATTTCTCCCCATCTCTTTCCTCATCCAAATATTCACATGTAGAATTCGGAGTGCCAGGAGCTATTTAACAGAAACTGCAGTTTTTCAAAATGTAAAAGATAGAGGGGATTGGCATAGTGAAAGTTGCTTGGGAAGACATATTCTCTTAATGCCATGGGTTTATACATCAAAATAGTTAATCATAGTTTTTATGATTTGGTATATTCATCCATAATAAAGAACATTAAAGCTATTTATGATATGTAAAGTAAGAATAGGGACAGACTTGATCTCATGATCTAATTTTTTTAATCTTAAGTCTTATGTTCCTGCTCAAGAATTAATTAGAAAGCTTATGGTGTTCATGAGTAAAAGACATATTGTGTTATAAGCACACTACAGGTTTTAATGCTGGAAAATGGCTTGTGGTGTTCCCTAAAATAACAGTATCTTACAATGGTTATGACATAGATATTATAGGCCAAGTGCAGGAATTACAACCACAGCATAATACCAGTTGCTCAAACATGGCCAATCCCTCAGTTTCCTCATCTACGCATGGATTAACATCTGAAAAGCAGTCAAGATTGTTGGCATGTGGGCAGTGGTTTCAATTTTCATTATAATTTTGTTCCTGAGACTCCTTGGGGCATAGATGTAAGTTCTTCCCTATAGCAGTAAATACTACAACTAAAAAGAGTTAAGCACACATGACTTTAAAATAATATCTGTCTTGAAAGACCATGCTGACCCTGAGGAAACACTCAGCTGTTTGGAGGGCCAAGGAGAACCTCTGGTCCTGTGACTGACTGAGATGCGGAGTTCAGGTAGCTCATATTTCTAAGGTTTATCTTCATGCACTCATAATAAATATAGTCAAGTCTTCTCAACGCAAGGGGCAGAAATGTATAGTCCAGGACTCTTGGTTTCTATATTGTATTTTAAAATTAGTATTGGGTGCTCGTCGTCAGCAGAATTGGGATCTACTGTCATGGCATAGGTACATCGACTTCTTCCTTTCTTTTTAAGTATACTTCCCAGCAGTCAACACTCCTTCACATTCATTTAAATAATTGGCAATCTGTGCAGCCCTTAGCAGAAGGTGGGAGATTATTTATGTCTCCTCTTTGTCAGTGAAGACAAAAGAGAGGAACAGATGAGATCAGATCAAGGAGCACTTTGTTTTCTAATCTCTCTGGAGAAATCTAGGCATTCCCTCCCCTTAAGCTCATATTTCTTGTTGTGAAGCACTAATGAAGACAGTAATTAGTCGTCCTGTGGCAGGGCTTCCCTTGGATATTTTCAAAACACACTTCTCCCCACTTGGCATATGCTTTGCTTGCATATTTCCTGTTGCTCTTTCCTAATTTCCATCTGTGAGAAGGAATGTAGGTAAATCCAAAATAGTAATCATGTCCTCTTTTTCTTTCTCTTTCTCTGTTTTTTCTATCCTGCTCCCTTCTTTCCTCCTCCTTTTACAGATTTGATGTTCTTCTAAAAGCTTTGGTTGGGGGTATGTCAAAGAAACTAAAGTCATAAGTGTGCTACACTGTTAACACAATAGGTCCTTTTTTTCCAACTCCTGATTCTTACAGATACAACTGATTACAGTAAAGCATACACATGAGAGTTCTAAACCTCCTCCTGAGAGCTGAGAGTAGCTCCTATACTTGTATTTCCTATTGGCATACTGATATTCTGGGAACCGAAAGTAACGTGAGGAAGAATGCCTGTTGGAGTGAATAGTGTTGACTGATATTCTCAAAAGCTCTGGGTTTTTGGTTTCATTAGATACACTGATGTCAGCCATTTAAACATTTTCCACTGTTAATTATACCTAGTATAACCAGTCATAGTATGTGAAATTTTATTAAAATGATCCAATGAAAATATAAAGTTGATAGATGAAAAAGATAATAAAAAATTAATTTAGAAGATTAGATGATTGGACTTAATTGAGCAATGAGAATCCTTACATATAAAACCATAAATCTGCATACAAGTACAGTATTTGGGAATATTCTGACAGTTTAGTTTATGCTTTATTTTGAATCAACAATGTGTAGCGGGGTCAACAAGTCAGTAAATGTACATTTGAAAGAAGAGAATTAAAGTTGTACAAGGAAAAGGCATTAAGAAGGAATTAAAGAGCTATTGGATAATGTGGTTATAAAAAGGATTTAACAGATTGGAATATTCATAAGTGAACAAATACAGAATGTGGAATTTAAATAACAGATTGAAATAAGAAACTGTTAAGTTTGAGCAACTGAAGGTTGAGCACAACACAGACATTTTTCAATGGTGCAACTATTCACATGGTTCTAGAGGCTGATTTATTTGTTATTGCATGTTTTAATTTGAGGTTGCTTTCATCAAAAATTTACTGGATACATCCCTATTTATTTGCTATTTTATATATATATATATATATATATATATATATATATCATATATTTGTGAGGAAAAAGAAGTACTCTCTGGTATATCTGAAATTATATAATGGAAGGAGAAAGATCATTACCCAAAATAGTGGAGTCAAATTCGGATCAACATAGAGAAATACTTTCCTCCAATAGAAATGTTTCTTTATTATTTCAGAGAAAAATAATGAGTTTCCACTGTAAGGAATGTGGCATGGGTCAAATAGTCTTTTGTTTGGAAATTCAACACTGAATTCCCACCAATTTAGTCATTTTTCTTTAATGTCTTACTAAAGTATTATACTTTAGTTCTCTTCTATGAAGACAAAAGAGTATTTGGTGAGCTGCACTCAAATAATATTCTATGGGAACACATATGAAGCATTTTTTACCAGTAAACTTAGATTAAATGTGATCAACATAAAATCTCAAGTCTTAAGATTTATGTTACTCTTAGATACATCATGTTTATTAGTTTAGAGTTCTCAGAATATGCATATCAATGAAGCTTGCAAGCTATGAAGACAACTATTGTTTTGTTGTTATTCAGTGGCTGAGAATGAAGATTCTTCCTCTCCAGTCAGCAGAGGTAAGATTGACTTACTGTGATGTAAATTACAGATTAAGACAGACTGTGTGTTTGTATTTGGTCATGTGAAGTTTAAGGATGCACACCAACTATACGAACAGAAGTTTGGACTTTACAATCATGTCATTGAGCATCTGACCTTTCAACTCTCCCTTTTTTCAGTGCTGCTTTCCACTGACATGACTATATTCTCAGATAGTTTCTCAACATTCTGATTATATTCTCAGATAGTTTTTCAATATTCTGCAGTAGAATGTTCCTAGTTGACTCAGGCATACAAGATCTAAAACTGTACAACGGAAGGGAACTCATGCCATATACTGGAAACCTAGAGCCAGGAAAGTCAGGGATTTGGGAGAACCTACAAACCCCTCCTAACTAAACCAGCATGATTCCTACTACATTTGAAATACTTATCCTATGCCGACAAATAAATAAAGGTCTCGCCTCTCTTCAAAGAAACTACAGATGGAAATCATTGTAGAAATCAACACTGACGAAAATGAAGAGAACGTATTATCCGGTGATGCCCAGCATCACCTGTCATATCCCTAACACAACTCTTGAATCTAAGGCTCTGAGATATCAGCAGAAGAGGGGACAGAAGGATTTGTAAAAGCCAGAACAGGAAATTCACTGTGATACTCTATCTCTTAGAAATGTCAGAGAGCCTATACCCAGAAAGTCTCACCAACATGACCGACTAAACAAGACCTGAACAAGAATGACACCAATAAACATGCTAACATGAAAGGGAGAAAACAAACAATGATTTGTACAAGAGAACTAGCAGAAACATATGAGGCCTCCATGCTCTGAGCTTAGAAATGGCACTTTGTCTCATGTACTTCATTCACTGACCAATCTAGAAGCAACAGAAAATATTTGTAAGGAAAAAATATAAATTGCATAGCAACATGTGTGAATACAGGATGAGACAATTAACAATACAGTCATGCAAAAATGCAATTTCTAAGAGGATCTGAGGTTAACTCATAAGAATGAGCTACTATAGCACAGAAACAAAACTAAGAAAGATATATGTGATTACAATGATTGCTATATTATTGGATGTTCATTGAAACAAAAATGGAGTGCAGATTAATACTAGACTTTCCAGATTTCTCTGCAGCAGTGTAGTTTCTGAGTCTGGAATATTCAATTTGTCTTATGAATGGGTAAAGGTTATATATGGAGATATAAAGAATAATGTTCATAAAAATTGTGTGTAACAAAGAAGAAATAATTGAGGGAATGATCAGTGAAAGAAAAATGTTTTATCTAAGGAATAGATTATCATTTTAAGAACATTTAAAGAAAAAGATTATGTTTTTATTCAAAGGGGTTCTATGAATGCCAAAAGACTTTTTAAAAATATAAATTATTAAAACAATAAGTGTTGTGAATTAGGAGGGCTTATCTCCCAGAGTATATAATAGCATGGAGAACAATGGAATATTTTCATAGGCAAGAGAGATTTGAAAGATTGTAAAAATTAAAGGACCAGGACGCTGACATAGAGAGAGCAAGAGATGCTATACCCATGAAATCTCAACAATATCATAGCCAAAGAAAGACCCACATAATGATGATGCTAGTTGACATGACAATGTAAATGAGAAAAATTTCACCAGACCATACTCTCAGATGAAGAGCTACAGAAATTCAGTGTCTACTAAGAAAGAGAGAGTCTGTTTTCAGGGATGAGCTGAAAATTAACTTCATAACAAGTGGTTAATCCCTAGCAATCTACTTATCAGCAACGCTAAATGGAATTAGTATATATTATATATATTTATGAATACATATATATGTGTATATACATACATATAAGCACAAACACACATATAACATACACACACATATATGGATGAGAAGAAATCATAAATTTGAGATGGAGTGGCGAGCATGGGAGAAAATAAGGAGAAAAAGGAAAGAGTATACGCTTTCCTTGTATGATGTAAGTACAGTGTGCATTTGAAGAAGAAAGGAGTCTGAGTAACCGCTGGATAGAAAGAAATGGAAAGTCATTCAGAAAAAGAATCCCAAAGTTTCAGCTAAACGTTCTTAAACCTTGGTGATAGTATATAATTCAATTATTTAGAAAACTCAAAGTAGGATCTATTTTAAAAGAATAGTGAAAAAGTTAGGGTAAAAGAAGCAATGATTCAACCGAGATTTTTTTTTCTAGGAAGAAAATGAACATTGTAGAGGAGCATTGGAAACTAGAACATGAAACAGTAACAGTGGGGAAGTAGCAGCTCATATAAGAGCTGAGAAGTTAGCAAGAGACATAAGGACATTGAAAGTTGTGTTAAATATTTGAAACTTCGGACAACAGTAGAAGTTTTAAATACAAGAAAAACATAATCTGATTAACATTTTTGAAAGATCAGCCTGAAAGCTGAATCAACCTAAGTGCGAAAATTACTAATTAAACTCATTATGCAGTGTACAAAATCTTTTAGCATAAAATGTGTCACCACTGGAGCGATGCCAGCACAACTCTTTTGTAAACAAGATAATCCAAATGGGCTGAACGTGTTTTGATGAGTAACAAAGAAGGAAAAGGAGAATTCATATTTACAAAATTAAAATATTCCTCTTTCCTCAGAGTAGAACCACTAGCTACCCAGAGACATGCTAGGAACATCTATGATGATCATCACTGCACTGCAATTTCTGACAACATAATCGTAGAGCAACTGTTCGGCTGTATGCAATGATTATCCCCTAACAGGAAGTGACAGCATAGTTATCTTCGAAAGGAGTAAATCTTAATAGAAACAACCTTTTAAAAGCATTATCATGTTTTCCATTATGTATATGTGTTTAACTTTGTGTGGATTTGTACACCCGAACACATGTGTGCTCAGAAGCCATAATAAGGTGTCAGATCCTCTAGAGTGAATTACAAGCCTACTGTATTAAATGTATTTATTTGAATCAAATTTTAAAGCATTGAATTCCATTATTATTATGCCTGCTTTTGCATTAGTGCTATGATAGTTTATACATTGATAATATCATAATTTATCTCAACAATTTTTAGAAGAGTTTTTTTTTGTCTAAATCACTTTATTCATAAATACTGGTATTAGGTTAAGTTGAAGCAAGGAAAAAGACAGTGACTCCACTTGGTTAAATAAAATTAGTTTTACAAACAATTCCAAAATTCATGAGTAATGCAAGCAGCTTTCATAGCAGAGAACAAAGTGATGTACTAAAGGAAGACGTGACAGATTAACTTCCAAGTCTCCAGAACTTATATCTTGCTATAACTTCTAAGTAGGAATCAGAGAGACTTGAGCCAGGCAAAGTTCTTGCACATGTGTCAGGTGACATTGATGCATTTCCCTTGGGGCACTTCTGGACAGCACTACCCGAGAGGCTACCATCATAACTTTAATTTGCTCCTTGCATAACTTGGGGAATGTGTTTCTCTTGAAGGCAGACCTTATTTCTGTTCACTGGTAAATTTCACAAAGAGAACTGAGCTTGGCCAAGAATAGAAACTGAGAAAACATTCATTGCTTGATGACTAACAGTTGGATAAAATGCTAGTAAAACCTTGTGATGTAAACATCTGTAAACAACTCGTTACCCATCAATCTCAATATCATGAGTTCACACAGGTTGGCTCACCTTCTAACTAAAGCATTACAAGAGGCACTAGATTTGTCACTGAAAATCATGGTAATCATTCTTAGGTATGCTGTAAGGGCAAGGTATATTACCTCTATTACTCTTCATTTTCAGAAAAGTTGTAGCTATTTAGTCAAGTTATTTTTTTCTATAAGAACATAAGTGAAGTAATCAGAAAAATAATACAAGATAATACATGGAAGAGGTCCTAGAAAATTAATAAATTACCTTGACAGAATAGCATATTGATATTTAACTGCCAAATTGGAACTTGCTTAATGCTAATACTATTTTATTTCATTCCTTCTTTACTATTGTGTCATTTGCAATGACAATTATTCATTTTATTTTTCAAAGTAATTATAGCATCTGTAACTATAACAAATTCTAATAATTTAGCAAAAGTTAATTTTAGCATACTTGAAAATATTTTAATAAAATTTGCACTTCTACTAGAAAACATTCTGTAAAAGATTTGTTAAAGTCACATTGAAGAGCTAGTTATCTTAATAGAGAATGAAAGCATTAAATTGCAAAGTCTAAAAATAACTCATAAGTTTGAATAACTTTATGCCAGTATGTTGTTTCATTAAGAGTTATTGTCAATTCTTTCTTTGCCTTAGAGGCAAATTTTATAAATTTATAAGTTAAATTTTATAAAAATATCTGTATGGAACATCTTAGTATATATTTAGGTGTAACAATATGTGTGGTTTTAGGTACTTACTATGAGTACCTAGGATAAGATATCACTCACAGATAAAAAGACTGCTATACTCCAAGATCATCTCAATATGCCTTAAGTGCTATAAGTACTTAGGTGATGCTTTAATGTTTCAAAATGAAAATAAAAACAAATTACATTCCTTATTAAGACATTCCAATTTTCTCTGACTCATAATCTTAACAGACCAATCAAGACAATAATAAGCACGTCAGAGGGCAAAGTTTTGCCAGTTTATCTTTTCAGGTCCTGCTTTTTCTGTTTAGCATCAAAACAGGATCAACTGTAAAAAGAATATTTTCCATTTGCATTTCTTATTTATATCCTTCTTCTGTCTTAGTATAGGAAGAGTTTTACATTTTAAATGGTGTATTAATTCTGTCTAAATTTAGTAAAAAATAAAGTTCAAAGGACATAATGCTGACTATGGCATCTAAGGTGCTGTTGGGGTACAGTTTGTGCTATGTTCTGAGTTGAGAACTTGAAAGAATAAGCCAAACCAAGAGGACTAAGGGGCTGGCAAGATAAAATGACAGCAAGATTATTAGAAACCACCAGCACTGATGCTAGAATAACTCCCTGGAGTACAAGGCTTTGCTTCAGACTTCAAAATGCTTAGAATACTACCCTATCCTTATGACCCTTTGATAGTTCTAAAATCCACATAGAGCATGACAGAAATATATTTGCCTTTTCATCAACTCCATGATCATTCTGCTTTGGAAACAATTTTCCAGGGCAGATTGCTGTTCATAGGTAAACTGTTTGAGGATCTAAAGGTCTAGGAGGTGTGGCTTTGTTGGAGCAGAAATGTCCTTGTTTGAGAAAGTGTGTTGCTCTTTGGGCTTTGAGGTTTTAAAAGCCAACTGCATGCCCAGTGTCTGTCCATGTGCCTGATGCCCGTGGGTCAGAATGTAAAACTCTCAGCTCCGTCTCTTGTATTGGAAAGTGAACAAAACAATTCAGTGTACAGATACAGGCTTGTAACTGAAAATTACAAATCACATACCTTTATATTAAGCTAGTTAATGATAAAGCAAATATTATTCATGGAGGTTGCAGGATCTCACAAACATCTTTAATCATAGCTAGCACTATCAATAGCTTATTTCAAAATAATTTTCAGTCATAAATCATTATGTAGGGAATGGTTTGAGAGTCTATTTTTTGTTTTTTTGTTTTTCAAAACAGAGTTTCCCAGTAGCTATGGAGCCACTTCTATACCTCACTCTATAGAACAGGTTGACCTTGAACTAACAGAGATCTGTCTGCTTCTGCCTCACAAGTGCTGGTATTAAATGTGTGTACCACCACTGCCCAGCAAGAGTATAATTATTTGATAATAGTAAGTCATGCTATTGAAAGAAAAACCCAATATCTATCTGCTATAACAAAACATACATCTCTAAGAAGATGGAAAATAACTATTTGTAAACTGCTATGTACCATATTTCTTTTCTGATATTAATCATAATGTTTATGATGTATACATATTTCATATTTTATAGTCCATATTTATATTTGCCTTCTTCATTAAAACACTGTAACACCTAGAAATGATGAAAGATTTTTAACCTAAATTTCTTTTCCTGAATTAAATTAAACTAACTACAAAATATTGGGAACATTAAATATTTAACTTTTGTAAGTTTATCAAAAGAACATATAAATTAAAAATGAGTATATAACAAAATTTATACCTCAACATAGAAAACAATGCTGTGATGATACTTACAAGAAAAAAATGTAGAGCTCATCCTAATGAATAAGAAAATTGTCCTGAGAGACTGAGTTTTAAGATCCCTTGGCATAATGTTATCAAACTGCCAAATGAAGTAAAATAAACTTTACATGTCTATGATATTTATTTGATTTACTCATGAAGGGATCCTCCAATGTGGTAATATATGGTAATATATCTAATCACATTAAAATCTTAATTAGTGCAACAATAAAATTTATAGACAGTATTAACATGCATCATCACATATATATGTATACACACAGCACATGGATTGAAATGATAATGATGTTTTATGGTACTACCAATAATTGATAATCAATAAAGACATTAATGCTGGATTTTTTAATTCAAGAGCTTGCTTCTAAACTGTTATCCTTATGGATACAAAAAGTGCTCAACCACTTGTGGTAGTATATATGGATAGCAGTCTCCACTTCTCATAAGCACAAAACATGTACTGGCTTTTTGGGATCCTGTTCTCTTCGGATATATACCTTGTTCAGACTAGATATAGTAGGGAGGGTCTTGGACATTTCGCAAAGCAAAGTGCCTTCTCTTAGGATTATAGGGGTTTGGGTAGGAGAATGTGTGGAGGGAATGGGAAGAGAGGGAGTGGGAATTTGGATTGGTATTTTTAAAAAAAAAATTAATAAAAAAGAAAAAATAAATATAAAAAGTTTACGTGCTGTACTGTAAAAAATATAAAGTGGAACTCTAGAGCAAAGTCTTAGTCAGGCTGTGTCCCAAGTCACCTGTACAGCTTACTCTCAGCTTTGAACAGGCAGAATTACTTACCCCCCCCCAATTCATGGATTTTTTTTTTCTAAAGAGTGTTACCAGACAATTAATTGCCTTATAGAGGTACTAACTTAATTATATAAGAATCTTACAATATGTGGATTATCCACTTTTTTTGTATGTTTGTTTTTATTCTGAAACACTTTAAAATTAATATGAAAGTTTGATCCAAATATAATATAATGCATAATTTTATTTTGGCCACATTTCATTCTTACATAGTCAGCTGAAACAGATAACAAACAAAGAAAATTTACTTAAAAATAGAACAAGGGAAAGAAATAGGGGAAACCAGGATTATTTTCACTGTACTTCAGTAAGTTATAAAGAATAAGATCCCAAGATGAAAAAAAAATGCTTATTTTCCCACTGAGGGTATAGATCTGACTGCATCTTCTATTTAAAAGTAAACAAGTTTCAATAGATTTGATTGAAAACTTTTAGCTCATATCATTAAATCTGAATTATAAAGAAAAAGTAAGATTAGCATATGAAACCCCTTATTATAGAAAAAATCTGGAAGTACCTCTTGACATTCTGCAAATGTTATGTCACTAAACATAGAGAAAATTTTTTGTACAACTCATGTTAAATGCAATATCATGGCCAGATCACTGCAGAAAAGGTGTAAGAGAAAATAAAGTCCAAACAGAGAGAAACAGTACCTGTGGGGAAAGAACATAGTGATTTTTTCACAGCTTCCCTGTGAGATGCTGATCTACAATGACTAAAGTAGGTTGTCACAGAGGGTATACCAATATTGATACATCATCTCAGCTTGGATGTAACTTGACATCTCTGTAATGTATGCTCAAGTTATGTAAGCAGAAAACAAAATTTTTAGCAAAAATGCTAAAATTCAAATCAAGGTAAATGAAATCAAATTAGAAGTATACATTGGAGTAGTGACAATTTGCAGTCTAGTCAACTGCATTAAAATAAGCATCTTGAAGTGACAGATCACAAACTTTTAATAGTTTACTAGAGCATAAATAGTGTGATCATACATAATAGTGTGACACATACATAAATAGTGTAATCATTATCTGGTCTTATAGTGAATTGTGATGTTTCTATTTGTAAAGGCTTTGTCTTCAATGGAAGGCTATTCCATGATCATGATAATGGTTGATGATTTCAGTCCTCTGACAATTTACCTTTTATTACATTAGTGTGTATGTGTGAAAGAGAGAGAAAGAGACACAGTGCATATGTGATAGTTAGAGAACAATTAATAAAGAACAATTAATGAGTCTTTGGATCATGTAGAACCTGAAGTTTGAGCTCAGATCTTCAGGCTGTGTAGTAAGTACATTTGTCCACTCAGTCATTTTTCTGGCCCTGTGATAATTTCTGTTTTTGATTTATTTGTTTATTTTATGAACTATGGTTTCCCTTCACTCTTCTCTCTGCCCTTTCTTCATCCCCAATTCATTCCTCCTGTTTCTCTTCAGAAAAGAATAAGCAACCAATGTGTATCAATAAAGCATGGCATCTCATGAAGTGGTAAGACTAAGCACCTCCCCTTGTATTTAGACTGAGTAATGTAATCCAATATGAGGAATAGGCTACCAAGAGCCAGTTAAAACATTAAGGATAGCCCCTGCTTCTATTGTTAGGCCCTACACAAATAGATTGTACTACATAACTGTCACATATGAACACATTGGCACAGGAGACACATTCCTAAATAGAACACTAGTAACACAGACATTAAGATTGAGAATAAATGGGTCTTCATAAAACTGAAGTTTCTGTAAGGCAAAGGAACACCTTTGGAGAGTAGCAGAGACAAGAGAGAGAGAGAGAGAGAGAGAGAGAGAGAGAGAGAGAGAGACAAAGAAAGAATAAAAAAGAAAAGAAACAAGTTAGTTTGTAACTTGTATGCATGTTTGTGGGGCTGACCTCTTGGTATTCGTATGGAATAAACAATTGTTATGTTCTTACCTGGAGAATCTATTTCTCCTGATCTTAGCTTTCCTTAGTGGCCTATAGTTCTTTTTTTATTAATTTTATTTACCTAGACATATTTCTCTGCTCCCCTCCCTTCCTCTTCCCTGTCCTTCAACCCTTGGCCTATAGTTCTTTATGTAGTGTTGAGGTCTCTTAGTCTTTCCCCATCCACACTGGCATATCTATTGTTTATTACAAGGAGAGCCAGGCCGCTTGTTCTTCCAGACCGCCCGGCTAGCTTAGCCCCAAAATAACCACACAGAAACTGTATTAATTAAAACACTGCTTGGCCCATTAGCTCTAGCTTCTTATTGGCTATCTCTTACATCTTAGCTTAACCTATTTCTATTTATCTGTGTATTGTCATGTGGCAGTGGCTTACCCAGGGAAAATTCCCAGTGTCTGTCTCCAGCGGATCCATGTTGTCTCTCTGGCTCTCCTTTCTTCCTCCCAGAATTCAGTCCCATCTTCACCACCTACTTAAGTTCTGCCCTACCAACAGCCCAGGGCAGTTTCTTTACTCATTGACCAATGAAAGCTGCATATGGACAGAAGGACCTCCCACACCAGTTGTTATTCTTGTTCATTTCATGGCTAGGCAGTCATATTGGTGAGAAATTACGGGTGTACCTTCTGACATTTGTAGGAGGCAAAATCTCATAGCAAATTCCCTGATTCTCTGACTCTTACCATTTTTTCTTTTGTCATATACATAAAGTGATATTATACAGACTGATCTGGTTATATTTAGAAATATATCAGTGTCTTATTAGGGTTTCTATTGTTGTGAAGAGACTCATGACTATGGCAACTCTTACAAAGGAAAACATTTAATTTGGGTGGCTTATATTTTCATAGGTTTAGTCCATTATGATCATGGTGTACCTGGTGACATGCAAGCAGACATTGTGCTGGAGAAGGAGCTAAGAGTACTACATCTTTACTCACAGGCAACAGGAGGTAGTCTGCAACCCTGGGTGTAGCTTGAGTGAAGGAGACTTCAAAGTCCATACCCCCAGTGACACATTTACTCTAACAAGGCCACAACTACTCCAACAGAGCCAAATCTCCTAATAGAGCCACTCCTTTTATGGGGTTTTATTTCAAACCACCACAATATGTATATACATATATGTGTATAAAAATTAATGGAAAAAGCCATGAATTTGAAAGACAGCATGTAGTGGGTCTATGAGTCAGTTAGAGAGAGGAAAGAGGGAATTATATTACAACCTAAAAGATAAAAGTAATTTTAAAAACAAAATAAAGTTGTTTTATCATATCCATTTCTGTCCCTGAACTTTTAGTATCTGGACTTTATGCAGCCCATCGTGTTTTCAGTCCAAAAGTGCTGGGTTGTCTAGCTCACCTTCCCCATCTAAAGTTAATCCCCTTATCCAGTGTTGCCAGTCCTAATTCATTAGAGCATCACTGTGGAAAACAGTTTGTTTTCCGGCTTTCTTTACTTTTGCAGCAAGTCACTCAAAATTAAAGAGGCTCCCAGGGAAGGCTCCTAGTCGTGATTGCAGGGCAGCTTCTAAAAATCATCTTGCTTTTGTTTTATTTCTTTTAATTTCCCCTAATCACACATTCATCGAAAGCATATTTTCTAACTCTTGTTCTTACAGTTCCCTTCACAGATAATGCTAAAGTCAATCCACAGAAAGAATATAAAGTGGCAAAGGACACTTTCAAGATGTTGTAAAACATCCATGACTTAACTCACATATCGATATTAATTGTATTTACAACAGAGAAGGAATGGGTTAGACAGAAGGGGACATTGCCTTTCAATGTTTAATCTTTGAACATTTCATATATGAATATAATGAGCTTTTAATACTTTTCGCTGCTCATTATCCTTTCCTATTCAACTTTTATGGCTTCTTTGTTATGATCCTCTCAGTTAATTCTTGTTGCTTCTTGAATTTGACTGGGATGTTTGGAATTATATTGAAATGTACTAGTTAGTATGCAGCATGTTTGGGATTCTCCTAGGCATATTCCCTAAACAACACAAGAAAGGAGCTACTTATATCTTAAACTATCAAATGTTTAAGTATACAAGGGCATGGACAATCTACATGCAAATACTCTGCATGTTGTAAGCATGACTTCAGAGTCCTCATGGAGGAGGCTGTAGGCTGCAACGGTTACAGTATATGAAGTTTCTGCCTTGGGCTCTTTGACTGCTGGCTTGTATATTTTAATGTATTTAATGTTCTTAGCAATTTTTGGTAATTAATAACTACAGTAACCTTTTCCAATGCTTATGCTTCCAAAGTCTGGCCACTTGCAAAAATATTGAAATATACAAATTGAGGTCTTGTTTTTGTATTATATTTTCAGAGAACTCAAAAATGAAGGATCATCTCTAAGTGAGATGCTTCAAATCAAGATGCAGGCCCAGTTGGTTTCTTCTAAGACCAGTAAGGGAACCATCTGCCCACAGGCCTCTCTCCTGGTGTATTGTATTTTGCAGACAGTCTGCATCTCTTGACTTTGCCATGTCACTCTGATCTTTGTCTACATGTGTCTTTGTGGAGTACTGTTTCTCTATATGGGGTGCCTCAAAGACAGATATATATTAACAATGAAACTCAATTCTCTTTAGCCAAGGACTCTCTGCCCATCGTTTTCTTCCTCTATGTACCATAGATATTAGGAAGTTATAGCTGGAACCTGCAGCTCACTCCTGCTTGATCCAGAAAGTTCCATTCTTCTCTTTCCAAACCCTGCACTCTCAGAGAATCTCCAACAAAGAAAGCCCAGTTCTTTATTCAAAGGTGCTGCAGCAGCTCCTCCCATGAATTTGCCAGCAGTTCAAGTCTCTACCTCAAGTGCGAGTCTTTGAACAGAGTTGGTCACAAACCAAGTTTGTGGTGGACCCATCATCACCTCTCACCCACAGGCTATCTAACCGCACTGCTTTTGTTCATACTTTGTCCCAGTCTCTGTTAGTGAAGTACTCACATGGGAGTTGCTTTGCTCAGATAAATCTGTTCTTTAGCTTTTTCAGTTTGGCTTGATATGGCTTACTGCACCAGCAGAGAGACCTATTATGGTGTCTTAGAGAAAACCTCTTAATAAGCACATTCTCCTTCTGAAATGTATACAGTTTGTTATCTTCATAATTGAATAAATTCTTAAGATGCTGGAGGCCATCTTTTGAAAATATAAACATCAGGATGCAGACCATCTCTCAGTTTCTGAGAGAGCAAAATCTAACTTCTGTGATTTTTTTTTTGCAGTTGTAAAACACACATGCATCATCAGATCTGAGTCCTTAGAACTTCTGTTAACTAACTCAGATAGTCCTCCCAATTACCAGATAGAAGAGAGGAAGATGTGGCAAATAGGCAGTAAAGTCCTCTTACTGAGGTATAGTTATCATTTACAGTGATGTTTGCAATAGGTAGTATTTCACTGGGTTCATTAAAGGCTGGAACTTATCTCAACCTTTGGAATATTTTAGCATGCTCCTGTGATGTACTTTGCCTTCTAGATAATGCATGTTTACTCATTGATAAACTGTATTTATATATAACTGTATTGATAAACTTCCTCTATGAAGTGACTTCCAAGAGATAACCACAGTAAATTGGGTCCATCCTGATTACCTTATCCCAACTAGTTTTATTTTCACCCCTTTTCTACATAAACATATGTATTATGAGGTAGCAGGTTTTAGACTTCAGTCTAGTGATTTGGAGACAGAATTTCATCCAAAATGAATATGTCTTGGTTTAGTTAGTTTGTGATAGAACCAATGTACACCCGTTACAAAACTTTCAGGCTCTATGTTCAAATATAGTGAGAACATTTTTGCTTATAAGTAGAAATGTAGAAGTAATATGGCCAAATAGTATTTGTATTCACTTAAAACAAAGAATAATTCACTTAAAACAAAGCTAATGAGCTTCTAATTGTCATTTTTGCCCAGGGAGAAGCATTGTTCATCTCTCATTGTTTAAGAGCTATATTATCAGTAGGAGTAGATTCAAGGGCAAAATACATCATTAGACATATCTTTAGCACAAGATTGAAATGATATTACCAGGAAGTGCTTTAAATACAGTATGTTTTGTTTTTGTTGTGTTGCTGTTGTTTATTTTTCAAGAAAATGCTCTGAATCTGCAATCTTGTGATTGGTATGTAATTTGGACTAACCTAAGGTCTTAATTTGGGAGAAAGAAAACAGATATTAAACTCAGAGCTCCCAAAGTCTTAATTTCAAACCCAGTCATCTTTATCTTTATTTTTTCACACTTTTCCATGGCAGCATATTTGCCACACACAACTATCTGATGTTAAATCATTTCTAATTTTTAATTGGTCTTTTAAATGAAAGAAATGTTCTTTTATTGCCACATGTGGTCTATTCTCAGGCCAATCTTCCCTGCTGGATTCTCCTTATTGGCACAGGAGAGGTTTATTGCATAATTCATAGCTCATTAATGATCTGGCAACTAGCAAAACTCAAAGTATTGCAAAAATAGCTATGTTCACTAAATAGAGATATTAACTATGGTTGAATACTGTAAGCCCAAATAACAGGATGCAGACAACTCTAAAGTGTAAGAAAAGAGATAAAACACAGTTAATCTTTTTTGTTCAAAAAAATTTGCTTTAACTAGTTTCTTATTTTTCATAATCCAACAAGCACCAAAATTCTCAACATATTCTATGAGAAGGGAAATAACCATCACTTCATAGCTAACAGCTATTACTTTATGTTAAAATATTAATATATCTCTCTTTTTATGTAAGAAAAATTGCACACACAAATTCTGCTGCTTATATAATCTCTAGAATACAATAAAGGTAAAATCTGTCACTTGATTAATAATTTTAATAATATTAAGTGAGTAAAGGACTCCAAGACATAAAACTTGTGTTTCAGTTTTTAGCCATTCCTGATGGGTGTATTTCACCTAATATTTCATTTTTATAAATATTGATATAACAGTTCTATTGGCTTTCAATGATATTCTTCCTGTCAGCTCAAATTCATCCTGGCACAAACAATACAGCTTACATGAACTATTGGACTATTGCTCACAGATCATTCTCTGTATGAGAGGGCTTACCTTGTTTCCAAAGTAATTTTCTCCAGCTGTGTTGCTGATGCAGGTAATATAGAAAGCATGTATGAAATATTTGAAATCTTTCCTTTATAGTGGATTCATGACCGGTGATTTCTCCATGTTCATTCTAGGGACCTTTGACACACTATGTACTGTTTCAAATAACTTGTGATTTATTTTAGAAGCTGGTAAATTTCAGCAGACAAATTAACAAAAACTACTGCTTCAATTATATGCATATAATTTAATAGAGAATATATACCAGTTTGCAATAAAGATAGACATGCTATGATGTATGGATTTTTTTCCATAGTACATAAAGATCTTTGACCTAGAGTAAACTTTTTCTACCATACCTTTCATTTTCTAAGATGTAGTTCTCCCTTACACAGCTTTGATGGAACTATATATGAATCTATTTCAATTTTAGTTTTTCAGGTTTCTATATCATCATGCCCATTCAAGCAGTCTTCGATCAATAGAAGGCTACTTTCTTTTCAATGGTGTGAAAATAAATGTGTTTGTGGTTTTCTATCATATATTTTATCTTGAGAATTCAAACATCTGGAACCCTTTCCTCTACAACTTTATGACCCATAAGGAAAATACTACAATAAAAGTCTCATATCAATGTTTGTATGTTTGTGTTCTGCATTTCCACTGTATAGAATGGAAGTCTATGAAGAATTCTACTGGATACTAAAAAACTATGTTGTAATTTAATGGGTATGTTTCTGGACTGTATCTGTGACTCATTCTTCTGGGTACGGGTTTAAAGCATTTCGTGGGACTATAAAGATTGCTCAATTGTTAATGGCACTCTTTGCTCCTCCAGAGAACCTGGGTTCATTTGATTCCTATCAATACTATTAAATATTACAATAACATTATAAATTACTAAAGGTCAAGAAGTTGATGATTTGTTCAGTAGTAGTGGGTCATGAGCACTAATTGTGGGGTCAACATACTAAGAACATATATGTATGTACATATATATTGTTTTTATTCAATCAATAAATCATTCAAAAAGAGATAACATGAAAGTGCACTAGGTATACTAACTACACAAATATTATTAGTGATTTAAGGAGGTACGTACATGGCACTTGCAAGCAATTTTAGGAATAAAAAAATAGAGGAGATAAGACATGAAGAAAACCACAAGACAGAAGGTCACTATAAACTTCAGAAACCCTTTATATATATATATAAAAAAAAAACAACCTTTAGGTTGAAAATGCCCAGTTAATAAGAACAGAATAATGCTTAAGACATAGATATAACAATTATCCTCCTCTGCCCATTGCACTTACTTTCTGCTTACTTAATAAAACAATAGAAATAAATGGATTTTAAGTCAGCTATTAGTATCCTACTGTGTGTGAACTGTCGTCTATCCAAACAAGTGTTCCTTTCTTGAAAACAGGCACTATAGAGTGATAAGGAAGACATTTAAGATGGTTTACTGCTCTTCAGAGGACCAGAGTTTGTTTCACAGGACCCATATTGGCACCTCACTACCACCTGTAACTCCAGAACTCAAGCATCCAGTGCCCTCTGGTGACCTCTGCAGGTATCAGCAGTTCCTGGACACAAGCACACACTTCCTGGGGTACACACACACAAACACTAAAAATAAATAAATATTTTAAGAAAAATTTGAATTACAGAAACAAGTAAGAGATCATAATAACTCTTAAGAGGATTAAGCATTTGTAATGTACTTATAATGTACCTATAATGCAATTTCATGGTGAGAGATTTGTCATAGTATGATTGTTTTTAAATAGATGGTAGTAATTCTAAAGAAGATAACAGAGATTGCATAAAATACTATTTAATAATAATAAATATAAACATACAATGAAATAGAGTATATGTGAGATACAAGATGGCATATTGTTTGACATATAGAATGTATCCCAAATGGCAGATTTAGTAGCTTAGTTTAAAGCAAAAGGATAATTAATACAAGGGAAATACTGCCAAAAGGGAGATTCTTCTCTTTACTTAAAAGTTGAACCCAATAATATTGAGCAGTACTTTACCTGACATGAATATGGCACTACAGCTTGTAAAGGGTAAAGTTTAATTTAAAAGATCATAGACTTCTAAAAAAAAAAAGATCATAGTCTGGCATTTATTTTGACTTTGGCACATCATGGGCCTCAGCTTCTTAGAATTAGATATGGCATTTATCCTTGAGTTTTCTATTCAATAAGGATATGTAGGGATGTAAGACAGAAAGCAAATGAAGAGAAATGGAGAGAACTGAGAAAAATAATTAGGTTCTTGGGCATATATGACTAAAGGAGGTAGAGATCCTGATAATAAAATATAAAAAGGTTAAATAAAACTTTCTGGAGTGTCCACGCAACACATGATAACAGTTGGAAATGAGCTAATGAGAACAACCTTGCTGCTCTTGGTCTCATAACTGACAGTCTCCCCAACCCAATGAAAGCTTCAATCTGCTTCACAAATACCATAGGTAATATCAATTTCAAAATGATTCCAGTAACTACTGCCAGAATAGCTCCACAATTCCATTTTAAGATGTCTTCATGTTTAAAGAGAAACCACTTGTATACTTTAATATTCTGTACTCATCCCCCTAGCATTGCAAAAAATAATAAAATAATAATGCAAAGATGTTTTCAGTATTCTATTGTCTTAGCCTAACTTATTATCAGAAGAATCACAACATACACCCCATTAAAAGAACACAATTGTCATCTATACACATTTTTAATATTTTTATGCAAATGTAAGTAAAACTAATTTGCTGATATTATCAGTTCTATGAAAATATAGCATAGGTCCCCGGATCATTGGGCTACCAGGTGGCCCTGTTTAGTTGCTGAGGAATCCCATCTAGATGGGTGAGTGTGTGCTATCCAGGGGCGGATTGTCCGGGAAGAGAGCACAAACCCCCCTCCCCCAGCTCCTTCTGCAGGGCTGTCTTTCTTTTGCACGACCCAGCCCCCCAGCACCCCTCCCCAACCCTGCCCTGCTGTATGCTATAACCAGTGCTCAAAAACAGTTTTAAGCTCCTACACTAAGGCCATCCACCCAGAGCTGTGAGTGCCTGCCTACCGAGCAGGCCTCAGGGTCCCCTGTAAGGGAGTCAGGGCACCTTCAGC
Organism: Microtus ochrogaster; assembly: GCF_000317375.1. Taxonomy (NCBI): domain Eukaryota; kingdom Metazoa; phylum Chordata; class Mammalia; order Rodentia; family Cricetidae; genus Microtus; species Microtus ochrogaster. The sequence goes on along the minus strand of NC_022027.1, from coordinate 34,004,755 downwards.
TCCTGCGCCAGGTTTCCTGTGCTCTTCTGGATACCGCCCCCCTTGCTCCATTCATCCTTTTGTCCCCGGATCATTGGGCTACCGGGCGGCCCTGTTTAGTTGCTGAGGAATCCCATCTGGACGGGTGAGTGTGTGCTATCCAGGGGCAGATTGTCCCAGAAGAGAGCACAACCCCCCCTCCCCCAGCTCCTTCTGCAGGGCTGTCTTTCTTACACACGACCCCCTCCCCAAGTCTTCATTTTCTGCAAGGTCCTTTGCTCAGGAACAGTTTTCTGCTCCTAC